>NW_024882574.1:0-246031 GCF_019059575.1 Amphibalanus amphitrite
CACCGGTTGTTCGCCAGTGCCTACTCTATCCAGAACCATTCGCCGTTACTTTCATCCCTCTTTAGACCAGGAAATCGGAACGTAATACGAAGACAGGCTTGTAACCTTGATCTTATTGCTCCTAAAACTGACTTCTTAAAACGCTCCTTATCACCAGGGTTCAAAATTCGGAACAGTTTGCCGACACAGATAAGAAGTGCATCTAAAAAGGATTGATTAAATATCTCAAACAAGGAGCACACAGTTTATTGTCATACATGGGACCATGGTTTTTTTATATCTTCGCGTATGGATTGCTTCACACTGCGCCGAATAGTGTTAGTCGATTAAGTGTTTCATATATATATGTGAAATTGTATGCGGTGTGCGTCTGTTTGTGCTATGCCACCGTAATGCCCCCTGTTCTGGGTTGGTGGTGGATGTTTGACATAATAATAATATATAATAATATATAATAATACTTGCTGCGTAGAAGATCTCAGCAGAACGGAACTGCTAGTTTCCGAGCTACCAATTAGGGTTGCGCGCGTGGCGCGTGCGCACGTGCAGCGGCACTTCGAGCTTGTGACGAGAATCAGAAACAGTTAGCTTTGCTCTTGGGGAGGCATGGACAAAATTCCAGCTTAATCGGACGGATACTTTCCAAGATATAAGCAAGGGGTGTGTACGTGCGCACGTGCAGCCGCACCTGATAATGCAGAAGTTCAGTCCAGTTGGGAAATAAGTTTCTAAGATCCGCAAATGTATAAGTCGCCAGTGGTTATGGAGTACATTGCTGCGTAGAAGATCTCAGCAAAACAAAACGGAACCGCTAGTTTCCGAGCCACGAATTGGGGTGCGCGCGTGGCGCGTGCGCACGTGCAGCGGCAATTCAAGCTTGCGATGAGTATCAGGAACGTTTAGCTTGGCTCTTAGGGAGGCAGATACAAAGTTTCAGCTAAATCGGGCGGCTAGTTTCCAAGATATGAACAAGGGGTGTGCACGTGCGCACGTGCAGTCGCACTCCTTGCTTGAGGTGTGAACCAGCAATGGTTGTTAGGCTGTTGCCGTATACAAAATTTGAGCGAAATCGGACGAGTAGTTTCTGAGATACAAAAAAGGGGTGTGCACGTGCGCACGTGCATCGGCACCTCAAAATTGGGACATGCGTTATTGGCAGGTGTGTAATACCTAGCTGTGTGCCAAATCTGGACTCATTCGGTCAAGCCGTTCCCGAGATACTGTCACGCCATTTTCACAAACATCTCTCACGCGCCACGTGCTGGTGCTCCCCCGTTACACCGCATCGGTTCGGCGGATGATCCCCATCATTTTCAATGAATGGGGCTATGCGGCGGTGAAAAAATGGATGTCGTAGGTGAACTGACTCTCGAGTTATAAGCATTTACTTTTAGGGCCGTTGTGGTCATGGCCGGATTTTCTGTGTCCAGTCCATGTATACAGAGGTCTATGACATAACTAATAATTTGCAACACCTGAAGTGGAAGAGATGCACTTGGGTTAGACCTTCCCAGTTCCCACCTACCCTTCCTTTCGGACATTTTCTCCTTCACTTTCCCTTAGTGTTCCCAGAAGTCCCACCCACCTCATCTCTCTAAATTTCCTACGGTCCTCTGAGTTCCCCCATGTCCTTTCCAGACCGATTATTCTAAAGTCGCCCTCTTCGTGCCCCCCTCCTGAGAAGTGGCGGTTCACGGGAATCCTGCCCTCCCTCCTACACCGTATTGATGAAAGGTGGTTCTGGGTACGCGTGTATATTGTATCGCCTGTTTGTCCTACATATACCACCTTTTCACACTTGTTGCACCAGACACCATACACCAGGTTAGATGACCTACACCCTATGGTTTTGTCATAGTGTACGGGCCCTCCCACTCCTGGTATTGAGTCACCCTCATAAAACACCTGACAGATTGCACAGTCCCTCCCGCAGTCCTGCCTCCCTTGGGTTGTAAGTGCCCTCCTCGTCTTGCCATGTACCAAAAGGTCTTTTAGATTCCTTCCACGCTTATACGCCACCATCGGGTCTTTTTGAAATATGTTTTTAAGTCTGTCTGATCTGTGTAGAATGTGTCTATTACTGTGCATGATCCCCCTAATGTTTGGTAGGTAGCTACTGTATGTTACTACCAATGGGACCCTATCCTGCTCCTTAGACCGTCGTGTCTGACCCTTCCCACTAAGCAGATCTTCTCGTTTCATACGGTCTGCTCTACGAAGCTCACCTTTGACCTTATCCTTAGGGTATCCCCTCTCAACCAATCTGTCGACCAACTTGTGTTTGTGCCGCTGGTAGTCAGATTGGTTGGAGCAGATACGTTTCAGCCTGACTCCAAGGCCCATTGGTATAGCCCTTTTGACGCATGGGGGGTGGTCCGAAGTGTAGTGCAGGTACGCTCGAGCATCAGTTGGTTTGGTGAAGAGATCGGTAGATATGTGACCCGACTCACTGAGATGTACTACCTCCACATCAAGGAACTCGATGTGGCTGTCAGATATCCTCAGATCCACCTTGATGTTTTGGTGTATCTGGTTGGCCAAATCAGGAAAGACCCGCAAGCTCTCCTCTCCATGTACCCATAGACCCCAGATATCGTCAATGAAACGATACCATTTGAGCGGCTTGAGCGCAGACCTACACAACAAATCTTTCTCCCATGCCCCCATATACGTGCACGCAAAATTCCTGCCCAATTTAGACCCAATCGCGGTACCCTCCGTTTGCCTATAATTCCTACTTTCCCCGAGCTGAAAATTATTATTGTCCAGGACTAACTCAATGACTTCCAAGACTTCCTCTGTGGGGATGTTTGGCTCTGTCCGTTCATTTAACGCCACCTGACATGCGTCTAACCCCTCCCGCCTCGGGACACTCGGGTACAATTTTGCCACGTCCATGCAGAACATCAGAGGCCGGTGCCCTCCATTACGCTCGACTGGTTGGCCAATCTCCTGCAATTTGCTGAGGAAATCCCCGGTACACTGTAAACCAAATCTACAAGTTGGCTCCTTGTTACAAGTTTGGTTCCAATTCGCATAGGCGTCACCTTGTCGATTCACCAGCCCCAGGCTTGTTGGCTAACAAACTAACAGTTTGTCTACAAGTTTGGTTCCAATTCGCATAGGCGTCACCTTGTCGTTTCACCAGCCCCAGGCTTGTTGGCCAACAAACTAACAGTTTGTCTACAAGTTTGGTTCCAATTCGCATAGGCGTCACCTTGTCGATTCACCAACCCCAGGCGTGTTGGCCAACAAACTAACAGTTTGTCTACAAGTTTGGTTCCAATTCGCATAGGCGTCACCTTGTTGAGTACTAGTCTGGGCCTTGTGAACCTACCAACTTCTGGATAGGCATAGCCGTTTCCTTGTCGGTTCAACAACCCCTGGTTTGTTGATGAACTAGCCTTTGACTGGGCATTGCTAGTTTACAAATTGTCAACAAGTAAGTGTACTAACGCTCAGTTCGAACTTGTTCTTTCTTACAATCGCTTTGTTTGCGTTGATAACCTTAAGAACTTACGATTCGCGTTCGTTTTCAATTGCCACGATACTGATTCAGGAAATATTTTCTATACGGACAGGTCATTTTTTGGCTGGAAGTGGTGCACGAAATCATGACTGGCATCAGTTATTGCTCAAAGGCTTGCGCTGACAAGAAACGAAATACTGATGGGTTATATAATCGATGAATGCATACACCACATCCTTTCGGAAGTTTCTGGAATCATTAGTATTTATTACGGTCACGTACCTACATCACGTAGTATGTAATTAATACTATTGACTGGAGACAATTCCAAGTGCATATTTTCGAATGGATGTGGTAAATGCATGAGGTATAAGGTATACCTATCGTGCACCGTCAGCATATAAGTCTTTGAAGCAAGAACTGCTGCGTATGTGGAAGAACATGGTTTTGTGCATCGCATCAAGCCAGAAGTATAACATGCCCGTATGACGAATATTTCCACATTGACCATAACAATCATGGCAGTTGCACGATCACGCAGATAATTCGAATAAAGCATGATCGCCAACCAGATTAGCTTTTACAGCCCATATATGTCCATCAGTTAAGTTAAAAATACAAAGAGTTGAATTAAAGGCAAATAAATGTATTTATATATAAAAAAAAACACCGACCGCAAAACATCTGCTCACATGTGCATGCAAAGGTCTGGCCCACTTACATTGCGCGCGCAGGGGAAGGGAGGCGTCTCGACCGCGGGTATAGGCACGATTAGTGCGTCCCGCAGGCCAGAGCGGGCCTCACTCACAGCACGAACACCACAGTTCACAGATTTCACTTTTTACTGCACAAATGCTGGAACAGCCCTCGTCGCTGATCCATGCTGCACGGCGGCCGCGCGACAACTGCTGGTTTGAACGGTTTGAAACCGCCGCGCCGGGGCCGGACGGCGACCGCTGATTGGTCCGCCAAGTCTGACGTCACGGGCGCAGCTGACCATGTGTATGCTGACCAGCTGACCAGTACAAGTTAGGCGCCGGTTAAATAACCATGCGGCAACAAGTTTCCAAAACTGGTTAAGAAACAAACGTTGAAACAAATGTAGAGTTGGTCTGGATACTGAGAAGTTGGTGTGCATAGTAACTATTGACTCGTAGTTGTCACCTGACAAGCAATGCACCAGACAACGGCTTGTTTGAAAAGTATCAGTTGGTAAACATACCAAGAGATGATTGGTTATATTACACAAGACTTGTCAATTTGGTTTACAGTGTATCCCTTACGTACGAGTCCTGTGCTTCCACATGCTCCGTCAGCTGACTCTGCTAACCCCGCTAGTTTCTCAGTTGCCTCAGGGCAGGCAACTGAGAAACTAGCGGGGTTAGCAGAGTCAGCTGACGGAGCATGTGGAAGCACAGGACTCGTACGTAAGGGATACCGGGGATTTCCTCAGCAAATTGCAGGAGATTGGCCAACCAGTCGAGCGTAATGGAGGGCACCGGCCTCTGATGTTCTGCATGGACGTGGCAAAATTGTACCCGAGTGTCCCGAGGCGGGAGGGGTTAGACGCATGTCAGGTGGCGTTAAATGAACGGACAGAGCCAAACATCCCCACAGAGGAAGTCTTGGAAGTCATTGAGTTAGTCCTGGACAATAATAATTTTCAGCTCGGGGAAAGTAGGAATTATAGGCAAACGGAGGGTACCGCGATTGGGTCTAAATTGGGCAGAAATTTTGCGTGCACGTATATGGGGGCATGGGAGAAAGATTTGTTGTGTAGGTCTGCGCTCAAGCCGCTCAAATGGTATCGTTTCATTGACGATATCTGGGGTCTATGGGTACATGGAGAGGAGAGCTTGCGGGTCTTTCCTGATTTGGCCAACCAGATACACCAAAACATCAAGGTGGATCTGAGGATATCTGACAGCCACATCGAGTTCCTTGATGTGGAGGTACATCTCAGTGAGTCGGGTCACATATCTACCGATCTCTTCACCAAACCAACTGATGCTCGAGCGTACCTGCACTACACTTCGGACCACCCCCCATGCGTCAAAAGGGCTATACCAATGGGCCTTGGAGTCAGGCTGAAACGTATCTGCTCCAACCAATCTGACTACCAGCGGCACAAACACAAGTTGGTCGACAGATTGGTTGAGAGGGGATACCCTAAGGATAAGGTCAAAGGTGAGCTTCGTAGAGCAGACCGTATGAAACGAGAAGATCTGCTTAGTGGGAAGGGTCAGACACGACGGTCTAAGGAGCAGGATAGGGTCCCATTGGTAGTAACATACAGTAGCTACCTACCAAACATTAGGGGGATCATGCACAGTAATAGACACATTCTACACAGATCAGACAGACTTAAAAACATATTTCAAAAAGACCCGATGGTGGCGTATAAGCGTGGAAGGAATCTAAAAGACCTTTTGGTACATGGCAAGACGAGGAGGGCACTTACAACCCAAGGGAGGCAGGACTGCGGGAGGGACTGTGCAATCTGTCAGGTGTTTTATGAGGGTGACTCAATACCAGGAGTGGGAGGGCCCGTACACTATGACAAAACCATAGGGTGTAGGTCATCTAACCTGGTGTATGGTGTCTGGTGCAACAAGTGTGAAAAGGTGGTATATGTAGGACAAACAGGCGATACAATATACACGCGTACCCAGAACCACCTTTCATCAATACGGTGTAGGAGGGAGGGCAGGATTCCCGTGAACCGCCACTTCTCAGGAGGGGGGCACAAAGAGGGCGACTTTAGAATAATCGGTCTGGAAAGGACATGGGGGAACTCAGAGGACCGTAGGAAATTTAGAGAGATGAGGTGGGTGGGACTTCTGGGAACACTAAGGGAAAGTGAAGGAGAAACAGTGGCGGCGGAAGCAGGGGGGCAAGGGGGGCAGCTGCACCCTAAAGCTATGGAAAGGGGCGCCTCGAAAATCTGTAGAGGAGGCAGGAAGTTAAGAGGTGCGGCAGCCATAAAGCTGAGCAGTGCGACACCGCAACTGATAAAGGCACTTGTGACACGAAGAGGGTGGCAATGACGTGGGAAAAGTATCTTTTGATATGCTGAAGAGTGGAGAGCATCCTTATCTGAAACAAAGGCAGATGCTGCCGACCCTGTCGAATATAATCTTGCCAGGCGATAAAGGCTAGGAGGGCGCAGCCACTCGAGAAGCGCGCCATGCGGAAGAGGGGCGCGTGCATGCGAAAGAGGGGCGCCTGTGTGTAGGACGAAAAAGAAACATTTATGGAGAAGTCTTTGAAGGCGATAGCCTCCGAACGCCAACACGAACATATGAGGGCTTATAGCGTTGCAGGCTCCATGCGACAAAAAGGGGCGCCTGATGGCCGATATGCGAGAGGAAATTAGGTAGTTTGTGTAACATTTATCGGGGGCGGTTTGCCGTTTACAACATATGAATGTTAAGGGAGGTCCGAGATTGGGGCCTGTAAAATTGCACTGTCCGTATGGGCGATTCATTGACCTCTATACTTACCTATTATAGAGGCTATTATAGAGGTCAATGGGGCGGTTACACCCCTAGTGCTAGGGCGTATTTTGCGTTTTTTTTTTACTGGGGAGATTATTATGACCAGGAATAGCACTCTGCAAACTTCTATGGGCTTGGGCGCCTGTATAGGGGCGAAACTGATTTTCCAGTGCAGGGACGGCCATCGGCATTGTGGGGCGGCATTCATTCCACTGGGGCGTCTGCCAGTGTTGAAGGGCGGTATTCATTTCAATGGGGCGCCCGTTGGTGTTGATGGGCGACATGTATCACCTGGGGCGCCTATCGGAGATTGGGGCGGCATTAATTTCACTGAGGTGCCTATCGGCGTTGACGGGTGGTATTTATTCATCCGGGGCGCTTATCGGTGGTATAGGCCGGCATTCGCTTCACTGAGGTGCCTATCGGTGTTTTAAAGGGACCCTCCCACCTTCAAAAACGTTAATGAATTGGCATGGAAGTGATGTCGCTCGGTTCAGAAAGAGCAAAAATGAATATCTACCAAATTTCATCGAAAAATATTCACCGGTTTTCAAGATATTAGACTTTTACTTTTGTGACTTTTGTTTACTTTTTGGGATCTCCGCTGTTCCTAGCGACTTTATTTGAAAGTGCGGCATTTGTTGCGCGCAAAGCAGCATATACCACCGCGTGCTGCCAAACGTTTTAGTAAAAGATTTAAAAATCGTTAGATCTCCGCTGACGTCACAAATTCTAAGGGGGCATACCAATGCATTAGCCCCTTAGAATCTGAAAACTGCAAGTTTGAAATTCCATATCTCCGAATCAAAGCATTTTTCGATGTTGTGATTGCCCAAACCGGTATTTTCAGGCCATGGCCACCAATTTGGCTATCTCAACTCAAAACTAATGTTAAGGTGGGAGGGTCCCTTTAAGGCGGCAGTAAATCCACTGGTGTCTGGGGCGCCTACCGGCGTCGAAAGGCGACATTCATAATTCATTTCACTGGGAGCCTGGGAGGCATATTGGTGTTGATGTGTAACATTCATTCTCCTGGGGCGCCCGGCAATGAGGGGGCGGCATTTATTCCGTTCCCCTGGGATGGGCCCCTATCGGTGTGGAGGAAACGTCTCTTCACTGTTTGTGTTACTACAACCGTGTATATGGCAAGGGGCGCCCAGCGGGAAGGGGCGCTTCAATATCGTTTGCACCCCTATCCTAGAATACCTTCCGCCGCCACTGAGGAGAAAATGTCCGAAAGGAAGGGTAGGTGGGAAGGTCTAACCCAAGTGCATCTCTTCCACTTCAGGTGTTGCAAATTATTAGTTATGTACAACCGTCAAGCCCAGTTAATGGGTATTCTGCATTGCTTTCGCCGTCTGCTCTTTATTCTGTCGAATTATAGTATGGATCCAGCTGCTGGAGGCACATAGAAATATTGGATCCTGCAAATGAAAGGACAAAGTGAAATTAGATGTGATTATTTCGCTACGTGTTTTAAGTGTTTTTGTACCCATCTTTATCGTGTTTGTGTGCCATTATTGTCGAAAAGTGTGAACGATACGCCGATTTATTATTCTGACGAAGATATAAGCATACACATATATCGAAACGTCACAAACGAGTCTGTTCTCTATTTTATTATCGGCATTGGTCTGTTAACTATATATATATATATATATATATATATATATATATATATATATATATATATATATATATATATATATATATATATATATATATATATATATATATATATATATATATATATATATATATATATATATATATTCGTGTAAGCAGGCAGTATATTTTCTTGTAGACATGTTTGATTGAAAACGATAGCATACTTAGCTTTTACGTTCTTCTTAGAAAGCTTTTCTTTCCTCCGGATTGTCTTTTTGTGTAATTCTGGGAGATTATGTATAAGGTCCCCAAGACTCATAGATCTGTAAAATTCATGTATGTTTGCACTTTCAATTATACGACGCGTTTCGGAGAAGCGTTCTCCGTCTTCAGGTAAGTACACAAAACACACACACCGTCTTGTCACTGTCTAACGATCGCACTGTCTACTTGAATAAAATAAATCATGATTTGTTTCATATCGAATTGTTCTAATTACATTTTCGCGACGTTCGATGGGCTATCAGGGTAAAAAAGGACACACTTGAAAAAAACAATAAGCTAACCAAATCGTGAAGTCACAGTCATTGGACTTCCGGCGGGAGAAGCACAGGAACTCTGGAATAAGTGCCTACTTGTACTTGAACAAGCACTTATTCATTTAGAGTGATGATGCCCCTATGCTCGAGCTGGTCACACATGATCGGTGAGTATTCCTGTATGTAGGCTGCTTCGAGGATCTTTAGGCGTCTGGGGTTGGACTCACGTTGTAGGATGCTGGTGTTTTCCACCAGCTCAGCCCTTGTGATTTCCGTTCCATGGACGTTCCTCGAGTGTTCGGCGATACCGCTGGTGTGCAGGTGAGTGGTGAGCCGTCGTGAGAGAGTGTTCCGTGTGTGCCCAATGTAACAGGCCGTGTTGCGGAGCTTGCAATCTCCGGTTTTGCATTGATATTTGTACACGACATTTGTTTCTTTGAGCTTGCTCTCTGGTTCTTTGTTGCACATGATCAGGCTGGATGATGTCCGGGACTTGTAGTATATATGCAGCTTAACTTCGTGACCTTCCTTTGGTACCACATTCCTTTTGATTATCTTTTCAGGACGCGCTCATCTTCAGTGTATGCGTCTGAGAATTGGTTCCTGTAGTACAACTTGTGCACCTTGGTTTTGTCACGTGCTGGTTCGGGCTGGTTTACAGTTGACCCGTCAGATCGCCTGTCTGTGCTGGTGTCTTGGGCAGGTGTCGTTTGTATGTCTGTGCTGGTGTCTGGTTCAGCTGTCTTGTAGTGCTTGTCTAGGTGTGCTTTGATCTCGCTGTCTATCTCAGAGCAGGTGTAACCATTATTTACAAGCATCTGTTTGACGTACTGAATTTCCTTGTGGACGAGTTCCCAGGTGCTGCAGTGGGTGAGTGCTCTGCGCAGGTAGGTACGAATCACCCCCTTCTTGTACCGCTCAGGACAGGCACTGCGGGGATTCATACAGAGTCCAATGTCGGTGGGTTTTCTGTAGACGCAGGTCTTGAAGGAGCCGTTCGAGACTCTGCTCCTTCAAGACCTGACGAGCCGAGACTCGACGAGCCGTTCGAGTCTATATATATATATATATATATATATATATATATATATATATATATATATATATATATATATATATATATATATATATATATATATATATATATATATATATATATATATATATATGTTACAGGCCGTATGAAAACTCAGTCCGTTTGCAAACGGCCTGGCCCGATTCAGGCCGTTTGCAAACGGCCTGGACAGCCCAGTCAGTATGCAAACGGACTGAAAAGTCAGGCCGTTTGAATACGGGCTGAAATTCCAGGCTGTATGCAAACCGCCTGAAATTTCAGGCAGTTTGCAAACCGTCTAGGCCGTATGACAACTTTCCAGACACCAGGCCGTTTGCAAACGGTCTAGGCATTTTGAAAACATTCTGGTCTGCATAAAGTTACAGCTGGACAATGTTGAGTTTGTTGAAGCACGACCGTTTCATGACATTACATGACTCCATGAAATCCTGAGGTGCATTCGGCATCCGGAAAAAATATTGTCACTCGGATATTCTCCGTCGGAAAATTATTGTTGAGCGCCTATCTACAGCATGTCTCGTTATCGCGCTACCGTTCGTGATCCCCGATGATTCTTGCTAGTTCCGGAAAATTCTCCCTGAATTTCCCGATGACGAATGTAGGTCTGGTCAGGAAGAGATTAGCAGAACTGAGACCCGGCCCGTATAGCGCCCGGTCGACTTGGGCTTCCCCCCCACTTCAAAGTTTCGCCTTCCACCGCAATGGTCAAGTATTGCCGGCGTACGCCACCGGCCAGCCGCCGGCGGTCGACCGGGCGCGGTGAGGACTCTAATGTGAACCAGTGGCGCGGGAACTTCTTCCAGACTGGGGGGGGGGGGGCTGAACCATAATAGAGATCAACCTAGAGTACCCCCAAATCTAGTTTTCTCACCGGTTTTAGGCCACTTATTTTTCAGACCTTGGCCTTTTCAACAACAAAAAAGAAAATGGTCATTTCACGATGGAACCGTGCAAATTATATTAGCGGGAAGTTGCGCCCTAGTCACCTCCCACCTCCGCCAGCGCCAGGTCGTGCCTCAACACGGAACGGGCCGTGCCACCTAGGTGCGCCGGGGAGAACTACAGGTCGCATAGTGCCACCAGATGTCGCGCAAACACGACAGGCGCAGATAAATAGATTTTAGATCGTGGGTGATATATTGTAACAGCGTTGATTTCTACCATGCATGTATTTTAGCAACTCACAGCGTGGGCGCAGGCACTGGAACCACAACGGCTACCACAACTGCACGTAAGTATGTCCGACATACGACTTATGTTTGGACTCTAGGCAACGCTGCCCAAGCGGCCTTTTCCGTTAGGACGCCGAGCGACGGAGTGCGCGCAGCAATTTTTTTTTGTTTACCGGTTGAAACCCGCGAAGAGTAGAGTGATAGCTTTAGCGGCGGCTACCGCCACCATGGGTCGACCAAGAAGGAACACCGAGTGGCCCTATGCCAGCAGTGACCTGACACCCAGTCGGCCCGCTGCAGACCGGTGCAAGACGACACCCCGGATCAACGGCCGTCCGACCGCCGGCCACGGGCCCGTCGCGGCCTTGAGCTGACGCCACGCCGGATGAGTCACCCGGCCGCCCCCCGGTGCGGAGGACGGTCAAGGTTGTCCGCTGGCCTGCCCCAGCTTACAACTCACTGTCAACTACCATGTCATTACGTCGCTACTAATGACATGTCTGCTGGCCTGCCCCAGCATACCACTCACTGTCACCTACCATGTCATTACGTCGCTACTAATGACATGTCTGCTGGCCTGCTCCAGCATACCACTCACTGTCACCTACCATGTCATTACGTCGCTACTAATGACACGACCGCTGGCTTGCCCCAGCATACCTATCACTGTCACCTACCATGTCATTACGTCGCTACTAATGACACGTCCGCTGGCTTGCCCCAGCATACCACTCACTGTCACCTACCATGTCATTACGTCGCTACTAATGACACGTCCGCTGGCTTGCCCCAGCATACCACTCACTGTCACCTACCATGTCATTACGTCGTTACTAATGACACGTCCGCTGGCTTGCCCCAGCATACCACTCACTGTCACCTACCATGTCATTACGTCGCTACTAATGACACGTCCGCTTGCTTGCCCCAGCATACCACTCACTGTCACCTACCATGTCACTATGTCCCTACCATGACATGTCAGCTGGCCCCTGCTCCCAGCACATAACTCATGTCAACTACCATGTCATTACGTCGCTACTAATGACATGTCCGCTGGCTTGCCCAGCATACAACTCACTGTCAACTACCACGCCATTACGTCGCTGCCAATGGCATGTCCGTTGGCTTGCCCCAGCTTACCACTCACTGTCAACTACCATGTCATTACGTCGCTACTAATGACATGTCCCCGTTGGCCCTGTCCCAGCAGCTCCTTCTTGAGCACTGACCAGCGGCATGACGTTTAATTTCTGAGGACACCAGTACTTCTCATGCAGTGGCAGTGTTTACGTTTCCCTAACTCAGGTTGGATGCAGGTCAGCTTGTATGGTCGCGTGGGGGTGCTTATTCTGCATTTACGAACCACAAACCCCCAGGTCATGTCCGAGCTTTCCCCCATCTTACTGAGTTGTTCTACTTCTTCTCAACAAGTTGAGGGTCAGGACCGTTGCCGAAGGCGACTATAAACCTCAGATCGCTGAGTTCCACTCAATATACTACATATGTACCCTGGCTAAGCTTCGTCATAGCACCCTGTCACCACTGCCAGCCAGCTTAGCATCGCCGTTACTATTCACCTCTAGTTTATCTCACTCTAAAGTATTATTATACTATTATCTATACTACTATACTACCACTATCTACCCCCAACAGTCGCCCCTCGGCCCTCCACCTCAATCGGGATATCCCGTCACGCCGCTGCTGACAACCTCAATCTCGTCCGTCGCACGGACTACCCCACCCGCCATAGGTATATCCCGTCACGCCGCTGCTGACAACCACTATCTCGTCCGTCGCACGGACTACCCCGTCTGTCTTATACGCCGTCATGCCGCTGCTGACGACACAGCTATCTCGTCCGTCGCACGGACCGCCTCGTCTGTCATACATGCTGTGACGCCGCTGCTCACATCCACCTCTCTCGCCCGTTGTACCGACTGTCACGTCGGTCACATATACTGTCACACCGCTGTGACTACCTCGCCCATCACACGGACTGTTCGTCTGTCTATTACACCGTTACGCACCCGGCTGTCAATATGTCATGCCGCCGCCTACCCGCATACATTTGGGTCAACTTTGGCGTCTTTCAGAAGAGCCCAGGAAGGGGCCAGGGGTCGAGGCCAGCCAATGCCAAAACACCGAACTATAGCTCCGCCCGGACTCACTTAGCAACCTTAACGCTAATGGTCATTTCACGATGGAACCGTGCAAATTATATTAGCGGGAAGTTGCGCCCTAGTCACCTCCCACCTCCGCCAGCGCCAGGTCGTGCCTCAACACGGAACGGGCCGTGCCACCTAGGTGCGCCGGGGAGAACTACAGGTCGCATAGTGCCACCAGATGTCGCGCAAACACGACAGGCGCAGATAAATAGATTTTAGATCGTGGGTGATATATTGTAACAGCGTTGATTTCTACCATGCATGTATTTTAGCAACTCACAGCGTGGGCGCAGGCACTGGAACCACAACGGCTACCACAACTGCACGTAAGTATGTCCGACATACGACTTATGTTTGGACTCTAGGCAACGCTGCCCAAGCGGCCTTTTCCGTTAGGACGCCGAGCGACGGAGTGCGCGCAGCATTTTTTTTGTCTCCCTCTGTTCTTTCTAGGGCGTCTTTCAGAAGAGCCCAGGAAGGGGCCAGGGGTCGAGGCCAGCCAATGCCAAAACACCGAACTATAGCTCCGCCCGGACTCACTTAGCAACCTTAACGCTAAGAAAATATTTGCAAAAAAAGTCAGGTATTCCGTCTTAGCTGAGTGAAGAAACTACTGTTTTGGCAGCCTGGAAAAGGGTTTTAATCTGCCAAATGAGTTGCCGAGCCAGTGAAAGAGGTGGATTTTTTACTTACATGCTTTCTTCCTTTGTGACCCACAACCCCTAATTTGGGGAGAACAAGCTGCCCCAACGGCTCCTGACGTCATGAAAAGTTGTAGGGCACCGCCCCCACAGCCCCAGAGCTGTGGGAGCAAGCTTCCCCCACTGCCCCCTCCCCCGGTTCCCGCGTCTATGTATGAATCTATGAAATTATGTTGGTAGATTTCCGATTTCGATTCCTCCAGCCGGGGGGGGGGGGAGGGGGGGGGGGGCTCAAATACATTACGAGCCCCCCCCCCCCGCCGAAAAGTTGGAGGGGCTCAGCCCCGCTAGCCCCCCCCCCCCCGGTTCCCGCGCCACTGATGTGAACTCTGATGTCCATTGCGCGCTCCGGCGTTTTATGCCACAAAATAATCGGTGAGTCTTGTAGTGATACGTTTCACCAGATCTCACCAGTAGTGGCTTCACCAGGCTCCATCAACTGCATGTCCGTACACAGGCGGACCGTGAACTTGTATAATTAGTAATATTGTCGAAAAACGGCCGGGCCGAGCATCAGCACAGTACGAAAATGTTCGACGCATGTAGACGAGCCATTCGGCATGGAATGCGCAAGCATTCACATGGATGCAACCTGATCATCGACCAACCTGGATCCATTAAGTTCAATCTTCAGAGGCTGTTGTACTTCGCCAGACCGTTTGAAAACTGACTAGGCCGTTTTCAAACTGTCTAGGCCGTTTCAAACCGCCTAGGCCGTTTTCATACGGCCTGATATTTCAGGCGGTTTGCAAACGGCCGGCTTTTTCAGGCCGTTTTCAAACGGCCTGACTGGGCCAGGCCGTTTGCAAACGGACTGGGTTTTCATACGGTCTGTAACATATACCTATGTTACAGGAAGTATGAGAAATCAGTTAGTTTGCAAACTACCAAGGGAGTTTGCAAACTCCCTGAACGATCAGGTAGTTTGCAAACTCCCTAGGTAGTTTGCAAAGTACCTGGTCGAACAGGTAGTTTGCATACTCCCTAGGTAGTTTGCAAAGCCCCTAGTTAGTTTGCAAACTCCCTAGGGTTGTTGCAAACTACCTAGGTAAAATGCGAAAACGACGAAACAACAGCCATATACGAGTACATCTGTAGATAAGACGCGATGAATTGGTTCAGAGCTCAGAATGCTTGGCAGCAATGGTGCATAACGAGACGATGTGGTGTTTTGATGACGCTCTTTCGCAGCTTAGTGCGATTTAGAGCAGCTATTTATTTTTGTCTTGCTCGCAAATATCACCTTACAGATTAATGTCTGCCTTTTTTCTTGTAGTCGACATGTTACGTTGCCATCCACCTTCTTTCCTTGGACGTCATGCGGCCTCTCCTCCACCGCGCCGGTCTGGCGTCCATCAGAAAGCGGATGACGTCGCCATGTTCGGCGTCTTCCACGACTCGAGTTATTGCCGCTCAACGCTTCCTCCCACTCCCGGAACCTCTGATCGAACAGTTCGCGAGACATCCCCACAGAACCTGCAGAGCAACCACAGAACAGAAATTGCGATCACTATGCTGCCTCTTCAGTCTTCACACTCCGCTCAGCACTGATGACCCGCCTGCACTGAGCACCCTCCACCAGCCGTGACCCGACAGTGCCTTCCATCCGTATCCCACAGGCACAGACTGACCTGACCTGTCAAGCTCTGAAGGGCAGTCGACTGCTGGCTACCAGGATCGGGTGGAAGCGGGGCGTTGGGTTGACTGAAGATTGATTGATTTATTTATTTATTTCACATTACAGACATGTCCGTGGAAACACGGCTATTCTATGTCCAAGTCGTTGTGCATATACAAATCGAATGGGATATGACAACAGTCACCGCAATCATTCACACATTCACCCTCATCACGTGTGCTAACTAGGACAGCTAAGTGGCTCGCTCGCGGTCAAACAAATGCTCCCTCAGAGCCGGCTTGAATCGAGCCTGACTGAGAGCGCGCAGGTCCGCCGGCAGCTCGTTGTACCCTGACACCGCAGAGTACAGAAAACGGCGACGTCCGGACTCTGACCTGACAGTGGGGGTCACAAGCATGTCATTGTACCTGGTATCCCGCCCGTGTACACTCTGCCGGGTGACTAGACAGGTGGCGAACTGCTGCGGCTCTGACGTGGCCAGCATTTTGTTCACCAGCACGATGGATTGGTACCTGAACAAGCTCTCGGTGTTAAGCCAGCCGAGTTCGTTGATAACATCGCTCACCCGATCATACTTCCTACGGCCTGAGACGACTCGTGCAGCAAACCTAACCAGCTTTTGAAGTCGTTTGCGCTGGGTTACATTGCTGGCACCGTAACCGGACAGACAGTACCTAATAATCGACAAGACGAGCCCCTGCACCAACGTTACCATGACTGTCGCTGGGAGACTGTGTCTACTGTGACTCAGGCCACACAAGGTACCGGTGCACCGCCGCACCACGTCACTGGTATGCGTCACAAACGACATGTCACTGTCAAACCATACTCCCAGGTTCTTGACAGTGTCAGAGCTGGTGATGGTGGAGCCGCAGAAGTTGATGGTAATGGGAGGCAGACGACGAGTCATCTCCGGCGTGCCGAGGACGATCAGCTGAGTTTTGGCAGCGTTTAACTTGAGGCCGTTCTTGCCATACCAGTTCGACAGAACTGATAGACTGCCTTCCAGTGACCGTTTCAGCTGAACGATGTCTCTCGGCTGTCCGGAAACGTACAGTTGGACGTCGTCCGCGTAGGCGATGATGCCGGTGGAGTTGTCGGTGTAGAGCGGCAGGTCATTAGCATACACATTGTGCAACAATGGCCCGAGCGATGAACCCTGGTAGGTACCGATAGGGTTTAGTAGCGGCTGTGAGAGCGTGTGAGCACGAGACGGTCCGGTAGAGTGAAGCTGCACACGCTGATAATGATTGGCAAGGTAACTCCGGAACCAGCGGGCATCTACACCGTAGAGCTCGAGCTTACGTAGAAGCGAGCTGTGTGGGATGCAGTCGAAGCAGCGCGAGCAGTCCAACAGACAGAGAACGGTGACTTCACGCTGGTCCATGCTCCGGAAAACATGATCGGTCAGGGTGAGTAGAGCAGTGTCCGTGGAGTGGTTGGTTCTGAAGCCGTGCTGGTTTGGAGAAAACAGGTGATGAGAAGAGAAATAGGAATAAAGCTGTTCAGAGACGACGCGCTCGGTGATTTTACCAATAGTGGTGAGAATGGAGATAGGCCGGTAGCTGCTAAAGTCGTCGGATTTTGATGCCTTGGGAATAGGATGGACCAGCGTAAGTTTCCACGAGTCGCGTATTTACAAATTGCAACCGAGCTCCGCCGTGGGGTAAGGTGGGCAGGGGTTTTCGCACTACGGCTGCGGTTGAGCTACCGTCTGTGGTAGAAACTTCTGGATGATGGCGCGTTTCATACGAAATCTGGCGCAATGTTTATTTGCTTCTGAACTTGTATTGTTATTGCTGTGAACTCTTGAAGTGTGGGAGTGTTTCAATAACAATTTGTGGATTATTTGGGTTTCTTGATATAAAAATCGAATAATATTATGAAGCATTGTGTGGAAACTGCAAATACTGATATAATCAATAGCTTAGTTTGGGAATTGATACACATTTTGTAGAGCTTTGTCTGGCAAATGGTGTAACAAACTTCAAGCCTATTATGATCTGAAGCTGTTGTAACAAATCAAAATTGCTTTGATGTTCCATGGTACCTTGTTGGAAAGACTGGAGCATGGTTCAAGATGATGTGTAAAAATTCAAGATTTGTGCAAAAGCTTATTGACTGAAGAGCGAAAACACTTCTATATGATGGCTCAATCACAATCAAACGTGGAAATGGACGACAAAAGTAGAGTTTCAACATTCCAGCATGTGAGAATAACTTCAGAACTTCATAGTTTTTGTAACATTGCATTCTTCTTTTGTACAGTTCTAGGTTTTGTAAGGGTATTTCAATTTCAATGTGTCAGTTGAGATATTGGTGGATTGCGGATAAAATTTAGAATCATTGCATGGTAGATAGGTACTTGTTCGGAAAAAAGGTATGTGATGAATGCCATTGCCACAAGAAAGTTTTTTTATGATTAAATATATGTTCATTGTACCTACAAAAATGCAAGCTTACTAGCACCTAGTAATTGAATCAAATTGAAAGTATTTGCTATGATTGTAAATATGTACCTGCAAAGTATGTCAATAAATTTGTGTGATGTTGACCAGAGAGCTGTATCATCTGGGCATTTATGTTGCTTCTTACATCAGGTGTTAAGCATAGTAATTATGGATGAACTTTGTGCCAATATCTTCAATTCACAGTGTATGATCCTGCTATAGCTATAGGCATTTGACTCCAGCAAGACCAAGGGCATGAACTTCACAGTTGCACAACCTTTTTCATGTACCACCAGTCACTTGTTTTCCTTAAGGTGCACATGGCAGTGTACACAATAATGCGCATAGGGCCTACACAAAAACAACATGATTAGTGTGGACTATGATGCACAGCATTGTACCCTGATTATTTGAATATTCTGATCACTCAACAGTCAGGAGACCATTTTTGAATGTCACATTTATTACACTTTTTTTTGTCAAACAAGAGCATGATGACACACATTTTGACAAGCAATCATGGTAAAATTCCAATAAGTTGGACAGCTCCCTGGGCGTCATTTTCCAGGAAGGTACCTCTGCAGGTGTTGTGGTAGGTTAGGTTGAATTGGGTTAAGTTAGGTGAAGTAAGGCGGTTAGGATCAGGTCAGACCGTAAGACCTGGTCAGGTTGATTTTGGTAATAAGTTCATTTTGTTTTGTTTTTTATCTGTCTTGTTTTGTGTTTTTGTCCCTTATGTTTTGCCCCATAGGCAAGGGTGGAGCTTTTCCAGGGAAGGTGGTGCTGGTGGGGCAAAAAGCTGTCAAACCTGCAATGCTCGGTTGTTAAGTTAGATTATGTGCAACACTGAATCAATTCTTTTAATTACAGAACTAACATTTTGAATTACACAGACATTTCAAAGCTCCTCAATGCGAACAACATAGTGGTTTGCTAAGCAACGAAGCTCTACAAATAAGCAAAAGTTGGAGGGGCAGAACGCTATTTTTTCTCTGACAGCTTCGTAACATGTCACGAAGGCACTAAAACTACTTCAGTACAGGGTGTAACGATTCCGGACATCTATTTTTTCGCCATATCTGTTTGCACAGTTTTCTAATCCTTTCTGATGTTAGAAGTGGGAATATTGGATGAATACGTGCCTCTTCTATCGGTTGGTCGCGACCACAAAAGCCGCCCTTTGTCAAGTGGTGAGGAGAGTCATCAAGATAGCGGCAAGGAAACGGCACCAACCAATCCGCAAATTGACTCGAATTCTTACCAAGTCAGATAATAAGAGATCCCATATCATGGTTTACCGCTACCCGCCCTTTAACTTGGTTCTAGTGCCCTTCAAACTGAAAAAGACAACGAAACTGACGGGAAAACAACCAGTTCACCACCTTTCGCCTCACGCCAGATCGCGTCCACTGGTTGAAGAATGATAAGGGTGAGGTGGTCTGGTTGGATGGGTAGCCGTTCGAGCTGTATTTTCCTTTGAACCGTCAAATCGGCCATGTATGGGCGGCCAGCCGCTCGAACTTGCTGGCCTTCGCCGCCGTCAAACATCCGGACAATATCCAGAACTGGAGCATGTTCAGCTGCTTAGCGATCCTCCAATAGGACATAGTGTCACATAATACCACCATCAACGTAAGTATTACCGGAGAAACATACTGGCCAATGAATAGTCGGAGGCGCTCAACCAGACGGTATAGGAGGGCTCGGTTTCTGAACGCGCACTGATGCCTGATTCAAGCCACGCTGTCTTCATGCGGGGCGGTGCGCTACTTAAAAGTCCCTAAAAGAACGGGAAGTGATGCCGATAGAACCTTCAATCATTCTGGGCTAACGCTTATGACTTGGAAAAAGTCGCGATCCCAATTCAATCGAAAACCTGTGGGCTCTTGTTCAGCAGGTGACTGAAGAGACGCCCGCCACAAGCACCACCCAACCGCAGGCACAGGTTTAGACGGCGTTGGTCCGCATCAAAGCCAGTGTGCTGGAGAATCCATTGGCTGAAATGCTCCAAAACATTCGCCACTGTGTGTTTATGAAAGGTGGCTACATGCTCAGTCAAAATAAAAAGTACCACAATGTTTTGCTTTTTAATTACAGCGGGAAGAAAGATGTCCGGATAATTTCGTTACACCCCCTGTAATGTTCAAATGGTTGCTAAATTCGAAATCAGCTCCAAAAACTAGCCTAGAAACATGCTAAACTCGAAAAAGTGAGCCGAGGTCATTAAAGGTCATTGAGCTGACCTGACCTTCATGTGACACCCATCCTAATGCATGGGACCAGCATCATATAACATGTTTCAACGCTTGAAACCACGTAAAGACTGCAAACGCGCGGCTAATGCGAGCCGACATACGCCGAATCGCGATTCGGGCCAAACATGGTCTCGAGAAATAGGTCACAGGTCAAAGGTCATTTGGGTCAGGGTCATGAAATTTTCAGGGTAGGAGTAAAATTGATAAAATCAGGGGTATTGAAAGTTTCGTCGCGATCGGACGGTTTTTACGCGAGTTACTCACGAAAAACCGATGAGGTCCGCTCAACGCCTACCCCTATACGGGCAAGGGAAAAGCGCAACCAAAAAGGCTAAAATATGCACATGCGATAACCTATACTGCGAAAAAAGGTGCATCATTTTTAACGTCGCCGACAAATTGTAATTACCTCAAGCTCAGGCAGATGTATGGTAGAAAATACCCCAACTGAAATATACTACGGCGGAAATAAAATACCCTACGGCGGAGCTCGGTTGCAGTTTGTAAATACGCCCACGAGTCAGGTACAGTATGTGAAGCCAGGCTAGTGTTCACAATGTGAGTCAAGACAAGGTACAGTGAGAAAAGGCACGTTTTAATAAAACGAATGCACAAGCCATCGGCGCCACAGGCAGACGAACCGTTCATCCGCCCGACAATGGAGAACAGGTACTCAGGCGTGATGGGTGCAACCGTAAACGAGCCAGTCGACACTCGGGGCAGGCGAACCGGCAGCTCGGGTCCGGAGTCGTCTACCGTGCGTGCCGTGTTCACACCGATATTAACAAAATACCGATTCAGTGTGTCGGCGTCCACCTGCTCGGCTGTGATGGGCGGCTTCCCAGCGCTCTTAGAAGCTATGACAGGCTGCACTCCCCTCCACAGGGAGGCCCGTCCGCGCTCTTGAATGTGCCGCTGCACAGCGTCCCTGGTGTCCCGCCGTATGGCAGCCTGCACGCGCCGGTTCAGCTGCCGGTAGTGGTCGCGGTCACCAAGATGACATCCTGATTTCTAACCCGCGCCCCGTAGGGGGGGGGGCCGAAACACCCCCCTGTCCTTTTCCGTCAATATCTCCTAAACGGCTGCAGATACGCCACTAAACTTTCAGGACTTCTCTGGGCATCAATTTTACACATTGTGACCAAAAATATTTCCAGAGGCTATGATAGGTTGGCCACAAATGACGTCAGAATGATTCTATCTCGTTGATTCTATCTATCTCGGATTTTTTTTTATTTTTAATGATTCTATCTATCTCGGATTTTTTTTTAATTTTTTTATTTTTGACCCCCAAAAATTAAAAATGACATTGGATATATTACCCCAAAAAATCAATGTTTTTTCGTTTTGAAAAAACTACCGTCTTCTATCTACATACCGATATTCAGATGGATATCTCTTTTTTTGGCCAAGTTATAGCGAAAAAACTGTTCAAAAATGATGACGTAAAATTTTCAAACTCAATTTTTGGGAATTTTATAACACGTAGGTCAAAACAAAGAGTCAAAGACCACCATTAGACTCACCGTGACGAGCTGCATCGAATCGATACCCATTTTATGCAAAAATATCAACTTTAAAATTTGACCTAATTTGACCAGACCTTGACCTGACCTTCACCAGAAAGTAACCTAAGCTGGCCCCAAAGGCTGCCTGACCCACATATTCGCATTTGTCATGTAAAATGGACCATAAAACATGTATCACACGACACTTTCATATTGTGACCCCCAGTGACCTGACCTCTGCTCTGTGACCTGACCTGGTGTCAGTGACCTCAGATAGCAAAGTAGCCAGCAATTGAGTTTACAAATTTTACGTCATCATTTGTGAACAGTTTTTTTCGCTATAACTTGGCCAAAAAAGAGGTATCGATCTGAAATTTGGTATGTAGATAGAAGACGGTAGGTACTAGCATTTATATTCCGGTTTTTCCAAAATTAACACGCGCACCGACGGGGGGGCGGATATCCGCCCCCCCTGAGACTTTTCGCGAATAGCGGGAAAACTGCGGCGCGTAGCGCCGCGAAATTTGGTACGACTATTCCCTCATCAATTTTACACATGGTGTGCAAGTTTGAACCTCCTAACTTTTTAGGTCAGGTCACCAGATCACTTTGAATGACCCAACCTCAAGTCACTTTTTTGCAACTTTGTCACCGTGCCAGAGCTACAGTAGATGTCGGAGGCCTTTGAAAGTCGCAGGATGTTATGAGGTCATTAGTAGCTACAATTTGTATATCTCGGAATTTTGATGTCGGTGACCTAAGGTCAGGTCAATTTCGCGACCTCCCCATTATAAGTCAATGGGGGAAAAATCAACTCCCTGTTTTTACCACTAAAACGGGTAGGAATGGCCCCATATACCATACATGACTTCATATACGATCAACCTTCACTACCTTGAGGTCTGTTTTGCTGTTGGGCAGCTGTAAGGTCATGTGACGTCATCAAAGGTCACCAGCGGTTTTTTGCCAATAACTCCGTACAGGAACAAGATACAGCCGCTCGGATGGTCTCATTGTGTTCAGCTCGTCAATACGCATCGAATGATATATATGATGACCTCGAGGTCACGTGACCTGAGGTCAACCTTTGACCTTGACCTTTCGAGGTCAACATATAGGGGAGAGTGGGGAAAGATGCCCAGGGTTTTACTATGTCATATATTATTCGAAAATGACGATGGGAAAGCAAAAACTTGGAGTTTCAACGGAAGCCGACATCATTTTTCTCCAAAAATATCACACTTTCGTGCCTGAAATATTATTACTTTTTTGCTATTAAGCATTTTCCTGAAGAAGTGAAAGGGGGCATCCTACCCCACAGGGTGGGAAAGACGCCCCCTGACGTTGGGAAAGATGCCCCCTGCACTATAAGTGACATAAATGGGCACGTGAATCGCCTGAACGAATCAGTAGTCCCTTCGAGCCTGCAGTAGACACCAAACGTCATCATAAGGGCCCTCAAAAGTAGTCGTAAGGGGCTTCAGAGGTCATCGTTAGGGCCATCATAGTCCAGCGCGGCCAAACAAGCCTCCGTGGTGGCGTTCGGAGACCACTGTGGGGCTCTTATAGGTCTTCATGATGCTTGAGGGCCCTCGAGCCCATCGTGGGGACCTCCGATGCCAGTGCGGCCCGTGGGGCCAACGTGGGAGCCCTCAAAGGATGTCGTGATGGGCCCTGGAGCCAATAATTGGGCCCACAGAGGCCGTCGTGAGGGCTCTCAGAGTCAGATGCCGCCCAAAAAGTCGCTATGTGGGCCGAGAGACCGGCATGGGGAGCACCCGACCGTACTGGACTCTCATTAGTCCCAGATCGGCTTTTGTCTACATCATAAGTATGTAATAAATGATTTGACGGGCTGTTTGAAGGACAGCCTACGGATTTAGGGGGCGTCTTTCCCCCATCAGGACAGGGGGCATCTTACCCCAAGGTACCGAAGTAACATTAAATCAGTACAATTTGTTAGCCATAAAACTACACCATGAATCAAACTGTTTGGGACACAGTACACGCATGCTAATGTATCACGACTATAGCAAGGGACGCAAAAATTATTTACCTTCTTTGATATTTACAATGTTCTGACACCAAAATATTTTTTGAAAGCAGCAAATAAAAAGCATGCAGTCATCAGCCAGCCGTTGCCCAACTGAGCTTCGCAGTTTTTGTGCCGTTAACAAGGCAGGCTTCCGCTTTACGCTAAGAACATTTATTTCCAGGTCCCATTCTTTGTTTCGTCGCTAGAGGGGGTGGGGCGTCTTTCCCACCCTGGGCATCTAACCCCACTCTCCCCTATATCATTCGATGCGGATTGACGAGAGGATCACGATGGTGCCCTTAGTTTGTTCCTATCTTGACTAGTTCGAAAGTTATTCGAGAAAAACTCTCCCCATATCTAGCGCCGCCATTTTGACTTTTTTGACCCCTGTGACGTCATCTTTGACCTGACCTGAAAATGACCTTAATAAAAATTGTAGACCTTGTCCGTGCGTATCCGATGCCGTTTACCGCTTGTCGCTATCTTGCTTCGTTCTCGAGATCTCAGGGGGGCGGTCATTCGCCCCCCCCCCCCGTCGGTACGAAGTTGGCGCAGACCCCCGTCGGTGCGCGGGTTAAAAAATTGATATCTTGGGTAATGGGTAATATATAAAAAAAAGCGTTTTTGGGGGTCAAAAATCAAAAATTAAAAAAAAAATATGTGATAGCAGTTTTGTAGCACTGTCGATTTGTTTACCTTTTATGTTTTTATCATTTTTCTGTATCTTCAAAGCTGTAGGCCTGACAGCTCTTCTCGCAAAGCTCTTTTTTTTGTCAAAAATGGCAAAACATGACGTCATTCTGACGTCATTTGTGGCCAACCTATCATAGTCTCTGGAAATGTTTTTGGTCACAATGTGTAAAATTGATTCTCGAAGAAGTCCTGAAAGTTTAGTGGCGATATCTGCAGCCGTTTAGGAGATATTGACGGAAAAGGACAGGGGGGGGGGGCGTTTCGCCCCCCTTACCGGGTGCGGGTTAGAAATCAGGATGTCATCTTCAGGCAACCCAACGCCCCGCTTCCGCCCGATCCAGGTAGCCAGCAGTCGACTGCTCTGAGCTTGACAGGTCAGGTCAGTCTGTGCCTGTGGGATACGGATGAAAGGCGCTGTCGTGTCACGGCTGGTGGACGGTGCTCAGTGCAGGCGGGTCATCAGTGCTGAACGGAGTGTGAAGAGGCAGCATAGTGATCGCAATTTCTGTTCTGTGGTTGCTCTGTGTTTCTGTGGGAATGTCTCGCGAACTGTTCGATCAGAGGTTCCGGGAGTGGGAGGAAGCGTTGAGCGGCAATAACTCGAGTCGTGGAAGACGCCGAACATGGCGACGTCATCCGCTTTCTGATGGACGCCAGGCCGGTGGAGGAGAGGCCGCTGACGTCCAAGGAAAGAAGGTGGATAGCAACGTAACATGTTGTCGACTAGAAGAAAAAAGGCAGACATTAATCTGTAAGGTGATATTTGCGAGCAAGACAAAAATAAATAGCTGCTCTAAATCGCACTAAGCTGCGAAAGAGCGTCATCAAAACACCACATCGTCTGCGTCTCGTTATGCACCATTGCTGCCTAGCTTCATTCTGAGCTCTGAACCAATTCATCGCGTCTTATCTACAGATGTACTCGTATTGGCTGTTGTTTCGTCGTTTTCGCAACTTGGCCAAAAAAAAACGAGATATCAATCTGAAATTTGGTATGTATACAGAAGAGCACAGCGACTATCACATATATTTTGGTTTTTCGAAATTCGGATTTTTTTGATTTTTTTTTAGTTTTTCTAAAAAAAATCAATTTTTGAATTTTTTTTGGGGTCAAAAACCCAAAATTTCGAAATTCCGAGATAGCATTTTGGTAGCGCCGCTTTTTGTCTACTAGACCATATAAAGAACTGTGAAGTTGCTTGATAACTGTGGATTTGGTGAGCGTTTCAAGATTGCATGTTTTTTGCTCATTTTTGCTCAAACATGACCTCAGTTTGACCTCAATAACTCCTGACCTAAGGTGACCTAAGACTTGAAATTTGGTGTGAAGGTGTCAAATTGATGCCCAGTAAGGTACTGAAAATTTGGCGCCGGGGGGCCAAAATGCCCCCCCCCCCAACGGGGCGAGGGTTAATGGGAGGCATCCCGCCTCAACATGCAAGGATATCGGTCGCTAATGTATTATGGGTTTTGGTTACCAGGGGTATATTTTAATATCTAAATTAAAATAAAATATAATATAAGTTGGTTAAAGAGGAAATAAAATAACAAAAAATATAACATACAAATGAAAGATAACTTTATGAATAAACAATATTAATAATAATTAACAAATGCATAAATAAGTCACAATGCCACAAAGTAACAAGCAACACATTACAAGCAACGAGGTAAAGTAACAATAGGTAACAATGTAAATTAGGAGTAATGTATGTAAATAAAATAAAGTTAAATTACATTAAATTTAGATGAACAAAAAGAGAAGTAACTTTGATTTCGGCGGTTGGTTAGCCCGGATTTCTCGGATTCATGCGCTTGGCTGGCCCGGTTATCCGGATTGCTGCGCTTGTCTTGCCCGAATTGGCCGGATCTATGCGCGTGGCTGGCCCGGTTATCCGGATTGCTGCGCTGGGCTTGCCCGGATTGCCCGGATCTATGCGCGTGGCTGGCCCGGTTATCCGGATTGCTGCGCTGGGCTTGCCCGGATTTATGGTAAAGTAACAATAAGTAACAACGCTACTATATGGAAAAAGAATAGAAATAAAAAATAAAATAAAACAAATATTAATAAATCATATTAAATAAAATTAAAATAAAATTGAAGTAAATATATCATAAGTTATTGAACAATGAATATAAATATTGATATAATAAATATTAAATATTGAATGGAGATTGGATAAACAACTATAAAAATAAAAATTAATAAAGCAAAGCGAGGAGGTGTCTGTCAATTAGATCATGGGAAGTAATCGTATTGTATTGTATTGTATTGTATTGTATTGACAATTAAAACACTCTCCATATTAAAATGGCTATTGTGAGTGTCGCGTCTGAGTTAAAAGGGGAAAACGAGTTAAAATGCACCCAAATCACAGCACTCAGTAAACATATCGAACCATTCACTCATCCCTAAATACGTAAAAACCACTCGGAAACAGAGCGTTTAAAACTTCCCATAGAGAGGCTCCTAAAATCATGGGGCAGGCGATTATATAACTGGGCGATGCTGTAGAGCAGACGGCGCCTCCCTGCTTCGGTCCTCACGCGTGGGAGAGCCAGATCAGTGTCCCGCCTTGTCGAGCGTGAGCGCAGGGAAGAGTTGGTCAGGATTTGAGAGGATATAGTCTCCGGCTCCCCAGTGCAGCGTATTTTGTGAAGGAAATGGATTTCGAACAGCTGACGGGCGGTGGGCCAACCCAGTTCCTCTCGCACGTCCGATATGTGGTCAAATTTTCTTCGGCCAGACACAACGCGCAGCGCAAAATTGATGACTTTTTGGAGACGTTGTATGTTTTTGTCCGAGCCGTTTCCGTAGACCGAGAGACAATAACGGACGTGCGAGAGGACCAAGGCGCTGACCACAGTAGGCAGGAGTTCACTAGGGATGTGGTGACGCACGTGGGACAGCCCGATGAGAATACCGTTGCATTTTTGGACGAGGGCCGATACGTGAGAGTCCCAGGTGAGGTGCTTGTCAAAAATCACGCCAAGGTTCCTCACCGTAGGGCCCTCACGGATCGTGTCCTCACGGAACCGAATCGAGATGGGATCCAAGCTGCGGTAGACCGCGCCCAAAGCCAGGGCCCCGGGTAGCCGGGTCGGGGCAGCCTGCGCTGACCCAAGCCGGGGCCGCGCGTCTTCCCGGTGTCATGGATAGCCTGGGGCTGCGGTGACGTCAGCGCTCGGGCCGAGGACGGCCTGTGTGTCGGGAATAAACAGTCTGGAACCGACTGAGCGTCTGTGTACTTCAGTGGCGACGAGGACCGAACTCACGTGTGGTATGGCGCTGGCCCGGGCGCCCGAGTTCGACGCGGGTGTTGAGTGTTTCGGTGGTTATACTCGGAGGCTGGAACAGTATTTTGTGGCGAACGATGTTGACGCGTCACAACACGTGAAACGCCGCGCGATTTTCCCGAGTGCTATCGGGCCGGTGACTTTGCGCTGTTGGAGGATTTGATCGCTCCGGCCTCAGTGACAGACGTGAAGTATGGAGACCTGGTAAAGGTGCTGTCGGAGCATTTTGAGCCGTCGCCGTCTCGGATCTTGGCACGTTACCGGTTTCATACGTGTGATCGCGAGGACGGTGCGTCAGTCTCAGCTTATGCTGCGACTCTGAGGCGACTGGCGCGGCCATGTCATTTCAGCGCGGAGGTGCTCGACGAAATGCTCCGAGATCGGCTGGTCTGTGGAATCCGGAATCCCAGACTTCAGTCCAGACTACTCAGTACGGAGGATCTCACTCTCAGCTCTGCGCTCGCGATCGCTCAGGCGTTCGAATCGGCGGCTGCCAACGCCAGTGAGCTGAATCGCAGCAGTCCCGTGTCATCAGAGCGAGCGGATCTGCAGCCCGTCCATCGGGTGGAGGAGCGCCGACCGCGGCAGAGTCCGTCCCGAGTGGCGGCGACGGGTGGCGCTCGAGCTCAGTGTCACCGCTGCCGGCAGAGAGGACACGAGCCGGCCGGGTGTCCGTTTCGCTTCCGGCGCTGTTTTTCTTGCGGGGAGGTGGGTCACTTGCGAGTGGCCTGCCGACGGCGCACGCCGGCGGTCCGGGCGGTTCAAGTGGAGTCGGCAGAGCATTCCACAGCTTCCGGTGCAGCTGCGGCGGAGCCGAGGAGCCTGGAGAGAGTGGAGGAGGATGTGTATGCTCTGTTCGGAGTCTACAGTGCCGGTGTCTCGCCGCTCTCGGAGGCCGCGGCCGCTCGCTCGGAGGACACAGTCGAGCGGTGCGCAGCTGGTGGCGGCGTGAGTGTGGGCGCTGCTACGGTTGCTGCGAGTGAACCCCACGGGGGTGGCTCCGATGAGCCTATGGTCGGCGCTCTTGCTTCTGGCGCGGCGGCGGCGGCAGCTGGCAGTGGCGCGGGGCGCTCGGCTGATCGTGAGTCTGCCGGCGGGCCCGGCGGCGGCGTGCATCGCACGGAGGGAGCTGAGGGAGTGGCACCGAGGCGGCCTCAGCGCTGCGGGCCGTACATCGCACAGTGGGCATTTTTCCGATCTAGCACGTATTTATTCGTAGAGGGCAAACCATAGGTATAATTGTAGCCAGATTGTGCACAGATGTTGGCTGGTGTGTCCTGGTGAGAATTTTACCTGTAAATGTGCATAATCAACATAGTATAGGGGGTTCAATTGGACCCCCCGCTCAGCCGTTTGGCCCCTGATCAAGCTAGAGCTTCGCGGAAAAGTCAAGCGTGCTGCCTATGACGAAATTAGGCCGAATATATCCAATTTCAAAGTCCAAGGTCATAAGCTGACTTTCCAAGTCAGTTTAATGACCCAACTAAAGTTGGGAAATCGAGACCTCTTGAAACTTCGCAAAGTTAGGGTGTTACGGGGTATTTTAGGGTGCTGATCACGAATTTCATGTTAGTTTTGATCACAGACGATGTCTTTATGCATTTAGGCCAGGTCGGGTCAGGTCAGGTTAGATCAATTAGTAGGCGTCCTGCCGGCCATCCATAGAAGTGTCACCTACTACTGATAGCTTCGTAACATGGAACGAAGGCACTAGAACTACTTCGTAAATATTCAAATGGCTGCTAAAATCGAAATCAGCACCAAAAACTACCCTAGAAACAAGTAAAACTCGAAAAAGTGAACCAAGGTCATCAAAAGGTCAATGACCTTGACTTGACCTTCACGTGACCTTGACACCCACCATTATGCATGGCACCAACATCATTTCACATATTTGAACGTTTAAAACCACAAAAAGACTGGAAACCGCGGATAATGTGAGCTGGCATACGCCGAATCGCGATTCCGGCCAAACATGGTCTCGAGAAATATGCCACAGGTCAAAGGTCAGTTGGGTCAGAGTCATGAAATTTTTAGGTTAGATGTAAAATTGATGATCTCGAGGGTACCGAAAGTTTCGGCGCGATCGGCCGCTTTTTGCGCGAGTAATTCGCGGAAAACCATGGGGTTTTATCCGACCCCTTCCCCCTCCCCCTCCCCACAAGTGCGATGGTTAATAAGGTTACGGTATGTATAATTTACGCTTGTCATCCTATTCCTAATGAATGTGTCTCAGAAAATATGCATCATATAAATCACGAAGTAAAATTATTCGCCTATGTCCGGAACATACCTATATCGTGCTGTTTGCCCTAGCGCTCCTCGAGTGGGGTGTTAAGATACTCTAATGTGAATATTCCGTGTTCAGGCAAGTTTCGGCAGCCAAACTAGGCGTTGTCTTGTGCAGAAGAAAGTGGCGAATTCGATAGGATATATTTCGGAGTGGAAAAGTGTGGAGAACATTGTTGATTTCCTACATTTATTTAGAATACCATTCCTTCAATATGGTGTCTGTAAGGGTTTTTGGTAAAGGGCATTTTTGTGACCTTAGTAAGGTTGTGGCATACTTTCTGTTTGCCATTCCATTCCTAATAAAGGTGCCTTTCAGACGATATGCAACTTTAAGACCTTGCAAGATTAAAACCAACAGGACAGGACAATGAAATTGAGCTATACTTTCGGGCCTTGCTGAGCCCATTGAGTAATCACGCATGAGTGTGAACTTTGGGCGCATTTTTCCTAGTTTTGCTGTGGACATACAGATAAAACAATGCCATATATGAAAAATTCAGACATTTCTTAGCCCTACTGACACAAAAAATAAACAAAAATCCAAAAAATATTTTTTGAATTAATAGGCGCTAGATCGGAAAAATCCCCACTGTGCATCGTTCCGGTGCGGCTGAACGGTAAGTTGCTGGAGATGGAGCTCGACACGGGAGCTGCCGTCTCCGTCTGCTCGGAGCGCGCGTTCAAGAGGCTCTGGCCGACCGGCGGTCCGCCCATGGAGCGCTGTGAGCAGACTCTGAAAACATATAGCGGTGGAACGATCGGTGTGTGCGGTCAGGTGATGGTCGATGTGCAGTATGGTGACACATCGGTCCGTGTGCCGCTCGTGATCGTTCGCGGTGGCGGTCCGTGCCTGTTCGGGCGTGATTGGCTCGCTCGCATTCGGCTGGACTGGTCGTCAGTGTGCGTCATGACGGCCAGCTCGCGGGTGGACGCGGTGCTGGCTGAGTTCCCAGACGTGTTCGACGGGGAGCTGGGATGCTTCAGAGGTGAGCCGGTCACGGTGGATGTCGATCCAGACGTCCAACCCCGGTTTTTCAAACCGCGCGTCGTCCCGTTGGCGTATCGGGATCAAGTGGAGCAGGAGCTGGATCGGCAAGTGAAACAAGGACTCTGGGAACCCGTCGCACATAGTAAGTGGGCTGCACCGCTCGTGGTGGTGCCTAAGGCTGGGGGAAAGGGTGTGAGGTTGTGTGGCGACTACCGCTTGACTGTGAATAAGGCGGCTAGGGCAGATCAATACCCCCTCCCTCGCGTCGAGGATTTAATGTCGCGACTGACCGGGGGGACAGTGTTCTCGAAATGTGACCTTAAGTCAGCGTACAATCAGCTGGTGTTGGAGAAAGAGTCGCGTCAGTATCTCTCTCTGAACACGCCCCGCGGCTTGCTGCGGCCGACCAGGCTCAGTTTTGGGTACTCGGCAGCGCCGAGTTTGTTCCAGCGGACGATAGAGACGCTGTTGGCTGGCATCGAGGGCGTGGGAGTCTTTTTAGATGATGTGATCATCACCGGCCGTGACATGGAGGCGCATAACCGTGCCCTCCGGGAGGTTCTGCGGCGGTTCAGTGACGCTGGCCTCCGAGTGAACCGGGACAAATGCAGTTTCGGCGTGCCCAGTGTCGAGTATCTGGGGTTCAGGATCAGCGCGCGCGGTGTCGAGACGACTGAGGAGAAGGTATCTGCCATCCGTAACGCGCCGGAGCCGCAGAACGTCTCGCGGTTGAGATCGTGGCTCGGTCTGATCAACTATTATGCAAAGTTCATACCGAACTTGGCGTCCGTGCTCTCACCCCTGTACCGCTTACTGCGACGTGATGCACCGTGGGTGTGGTCTGAGACCGAGATGCGTGCTTTTCAGACAGCAAAAGAATTGCTGCTGAAACCCGCAGTACTGGCTCATTTTGACTCGTCCCTCCCCGTGGTCCTGACGTGCGACGCCAGCCCCGTGGGAATCGGGTGCATTCTGAGCCAGGTACACGGTGACGGCGAGAGACCGGTGGCATTTTACTCCCGATCTTTGAACAGTACAGAGGCTCGTTACTCACAGACGGACAGGGAGGGCCTGGCTGTGGTGAGCGGGGTCAAGAAATTTAATTATTTCTTGGCCGGTCGGTCATTCGTGATCCGCACGGACCATAAACCTCTGTTGGGACTGATTGGGGAACAGAAGTCGCTTCCGGTGATGGCATCGCCCCGTGTGATGCGATGGGCGATGCTTCTGGCGGGGTATGATTACCGGCTGCAGCACGTGGCGGGTAGTAAAATACCTCACTGTGACGCGCTGAGTCGGCTTCCCGTGCCGTGCCTGTCAGCAGAGTCTCCGTGTCCCGCTGAGCTCATAAACTTACTCGAGTTTCTCAACTCCTCGCCGGTCACCGCAGATCAGATCCGTCTTTGGACCGCCAGAGACCCGACGCTGTCCCAGGTGTATCAGTTTGTTCAGAACGGCTGGCCAGAGGTGGACGTAGAACAGGTTGAGCTCCGTCCGTATAAGGCGCGGTTAGGAGAACTTAGCCTGCAGGACGGGTGTGTGATGTGGGGGTCTAGGATCGTCATTCCGCGGCAGGGCCGGAAGGCGGTCTTGGAGTTGATACATGAGGGACATAATGGGGAGAGCAGGTCCAAATCGTTCGCACGCATGTACGTTTGGTGGCCCGGGATGGATGGCGAGATCACGGATACGGTGCGTAAGTGTGTCGCGTGTCAGTTGCAGCGTAACCGAGAGCCTAGCTCGCCGCTGCACCCGTGGGCCTGGCCGGCTGCCCCGTGGGAGCGTGTTCACATGGATTTCTGTGGCCCCCTGAATGGACATATGTTTCTGGTAGTAGTCGATGCGTTCTCAAAGTGGATGGAAGTGTGTCCGCTGCGAGCGGCGACCACAGAGGCTACAGTAGAAGCGCTCCGTGTTCTATATGCCCGGTGGGGGTTGCCGAAAACCGTCGTGTCTGATAATGCTCAATGTTTTGTTAGCGCTGGTTTTAAAATGTTCTGTGAGGAGAATGGTGTTCGGCACATTACCACTCCGCCATACTCGCCAAAGTCCAATGGCTTGGCCGAGAAGTCTGTTCAGACGTTTAAACACGGGTTTACTCGTCAGAAAACCGGTTCCGTTTTGTGTAAAGTGTCGCGTTTTTTGTTTAAATACCGTGCCACCCCGCATAGCACGACTATGCGATCCCCGTCTGAGCTGTTTCTCGGTCGGCAGTTCCGGACGCATCTGGATAGCTGCGCCCGGACTTGCGTCGACGTGTGGAGCAACGTCAGTGCGCTCAGAAGAGCTCGGCGGACCGCGGGGCTAAGGAGCGCCACTGTGTGCCCGGTGATGCCGTGTACGTGTCGGCGGTGGACAGACTGAGCGGGGTGGAGGGAGTGCGTTGGCTGCCAGCGGTTGTGGTAAGCCGCAAGGAAACCGAAGTGGTCGTTTGTTTGGAGAGTGGGAATTTGTTGCGTAGACATGTAGATTATGTGAGGATGCGCGTGACGAACGGGGCGGAAGGGTTTGATGATTTAGAGTTAGCACCCAGTGTTGTGCCGGCAGCTCCGCCCGCTGCAGTGCCATGTGATGTACGCGTCGGCGGCGACCGTCCAGGCCGGGCGCTCCGGTCGAGCGACCAGCGCCGGGCGCCCAGGCGCTTAGGCTACGATAGAGATTTCGCCCAAATATCTGTGGTGCAGGGATGCGGTAGACCGCGCCCAAAGCCAGGGCCCGGGTAGCCGGGTCGGGGCAGCTTGCGCTGACCCAAGCCGGGGCCGCGCGTCTTCCCGGTGTCATGGATAGCCTGGGGCTGCGGTGACGTCAGCGCTCGGGCCGAGGACGGCCTGTGTGTCGGGAATAAACAGTCTGGAACCGACTGAGCGTCTGTGTACTTCACAAGCCACGGCAATTTTGACGAGAGCCAAACATGATGAGTTCAGTTTTGTTAGTGTTAACTTTCAAACCGTTGGTATGAAACCAGGCGTCAAATGAGTCCAAAATTTGTTCCAAAGTTGCAATGAGATGAGGGAGGGAGTCTTTTTTGCCAGATAGTAAGATTTGAGTATCGTCAGCGTACTGCACCACGTGCGCCCCAGGGGCGTAGAGGGGGAGGTCATTGGCAAATATTTGGAACAGGAGCGGACCGAGCGAGGATCCTTGGAACACGCCGATAGGATTGGGTAGAGGATCGGAGAGGACTCGATTTCCTCGCCCGTCAGCTGTGCAAACAGATTGGGTATGGCCACGGAGGTAAGAAGAAAACCAGGTCGGATCGATAGAATAGGTTTGAAGTTTGGACAGAAGCTTTGTGTGGTCGATCACGTCAAAGCATTTGGAGAGATCGAGGAGACAGAGGAGAGTGAGTTCCTGTCGGTCGGTGGCAGAGAGGATGTGATCGGATACGGTGGCGAGCGCGGTTTCTGTGGAGAGACAAGAGCGGAAACCGTGCTGGGATGAGGAAAACAGATGGTTGCCAGACATGTAGGTGTACAGCTGCTGCTGAGCAACTTTTTCTACAAGTTTGGCAAAGGCAGGAACAATGGAGATAGGTCGATAGTTGGATGGATCAGTAGGATTACCGGCTTTGTGGATGGGGTAGACGATGGAGTGCTTCCAGGATGCGGGAAATTCACAAGTTGTGAGACAGGTGTTGACGAAGTAAAGGAGGATGTGACTGATGGAATCGAAACAGAGGCGAAGGATCCGGATGCTGACACCGTCGGAGCCGGAGGAGGAGGAGTTTTTCATGGAAAAAAGGATGTATCGGAGGGACTGAAGGGAAATAGGTTTTAAGGAAAAGGCACAGGCACCTACCCTAGGTAGCCTGCAGGGAAGGGGGATAGGCTCCCCCCTGTCCCGGACCTCAGCCGCGACGCGAGGGCCGACCCCCACAAAAAAGCTGTTAAGTTCGTTGGGGGTGGCCTCAGGCACGATACGCTGAGTGGACCTCTTGCCCTCGATCACCTGCCGAAGGTTACGGAAAGTGGAGGCCGGACCCTGCCTCCTCACCCGGCTGGCAATGTCGTTTTTAACGTCACGACGTATAGCAGACAGGGTTGGCATTTTTGCCGGCAAAAACTAGTTTATGCCATTTGCCGGTTTAAACCGGTTTTAACCGGCAAAAAGTGGCAAAAACTGGCAAAAACTCAGAAATATCACAATGCTATGCCTAGACATGATTTTAAACAGGAAACATTTTAAGGAGAATTCGGTGAAAGCTTTATGCTTTCAAACAAAAGTGACATTGACCATTGAAATGTTTCATACCTAACTCAGAAATATTTTCATGGGCTATCCATAAGGAGCTAGTAAGATGCCTTTTGGGGGTGACAAATGAGCCAGTGCAAGGGTGACTGGGTGAGTCCTGCACAATCAGAAGTGCGAAGAGGTATCTGCCACTGATTGCGCACGGCACCGCATGACACCCTACTTAGGTACCGTGGCCGCCTTGTCCCACTCTCCCCTACATGGAAATACATTCCGTTGTAGATATCTACCGACATGCATAGACATTTTAAGCAGGGATAAGTAATGAGGCAACTTCAGAATGTTTAGTGCATCTATATAACTACCAGAAATGCATTTGTACATTTCAAATCCATTCCTAACTAGAAAAGCTGTAGGTTTGGCCATTTGAGTTTTAGCCAGTTTTTGCCAGTTCTTGCCACCAGGGTTTCTGCCAGCCGGTTTAAACCGGTTAAAACCACTGGCAAAAACCAGTTTTTGCCACCCCCTGCCAACCCTGATAGCAGATTTTACTTGTTTGTCCAGGGTGAGGAAGGCAGGAGTCCGGCCCTCTCGGGCAAGAAGTCCACGGCGCCGTGCCATGAGTCGCAGGGTGGTGTCCGAGACAGGGGGTGCAGAGTAATCATTTAACCACTGGGGTTTAATAGGTCTTCTGGTTAATACTATCCTTGGGACCGGACAGTATGGAGACTTCGGTATTATGCTTCACTTACGGTTGAGGTTATTTGTGCGCTTACTTAAGGGGACGATTAAGAAAGGGCCAGAAGGGGACTTGGACCAGGTATACTTGCGCCATCTAATTTTAGATAATGCCCCGTCCACCAATGTGCCCCTAAGAAGAGCGGGACATTTATCTGGTCTCTCATCTGCATTTATCGTTGGACTCGTCATGCTCATTTTGGGCTCGAGCCACGCCAGACGGCTGAGCCGGCGGCTACGGGAATATCGACGGACAAGCCCGTCGCAGCCGCCGCCAATTTCGGCGGCTGGGATCCCGGGGGCTCGGATTTCGAGTCTTCGCCACCAGAGGGAGCTACTCGGCCTTGCCAAGGCATATAACCCAAAGTCTGTGATTCTGGTTTTGGGGGTAATGACTTGGCGTATAAGGATCTCGACGTGCCTGAACTCTCCAACGACTTAATCACGCTGGGTCTGGGGCTTGCGGCCATTGGGATCGAAAAAGTATGGGTCCTCCCAAGTCCCAATCCTACAGAGGGCAACCACCCGTCCATGCGACGTATCTCCCGCACGGTACGAGGAGCGGCGCCGAGCAGTGAACCGCATCTGGGCCACGCGATTCCGGCGGCCGCCAGTGACTATGCTCAACGTTGAATATCCCCGGGGGATGTTGGGACGAGATGGGATCCACCTGTGCGCCCGAGGGGAAATGGCGATGTTAGAAATGGTGAAAAGTATAAAATGAGCTCAGGGAATTGTGTCTCACGTGTAGGCCATATTTCACCATGATTTGTCCTTGTTTTCTTTTTCTTCGAGATGCCGAGAGGGAGGGGGCGACGTCCAGCCGCGTCGGGCGGAAGGACGCAAACCGTGTCCCGGACAGCGAGATCAGCATTAAGAGCCAGCCGGGGTGCTGCAACAGCAAGCTCGCCTTCGGCCTCTTCTTCGGCGGGAACGGCTCAAGGGGCAGACAGCGGACCGGTGTCGAGGGAGGAGATATCGGCACTGATCAATGTCGCCGTTCGGGAGGCGGTCGGCGCCGCCACCGAGGGACTACGAGCCTACGAGGTAGGTCTGCGGAAATGGAAAGTTCCCGTCTTCCATGGGAGGCGGGGCCAGATCATCAATATGTGGGCAATGGGCCAGCCACCCATCACCCCCTAATACCTCTCGCTTTTGATGGTGCACCCTCTGGGACAGCGGGCGTAGGCAACTCCATCCGCCAGAGGATCATCAGCCACAAGTACGTCGACCTGAAATTGCTGCTGCTACCGGAAGAAAGACCGTCAGGAGGCGAGGAAAGGCAGTATCTGATAGCGGAAGGGGGGAGGATTGCCCTAGGTCCTGCTCCACAGACGGACAGCCTGTCTTGTCAGTGGATGGGTCAAGGCGTTCCTTAGGTACGCTAACGTGTACATCGCAGAGTATCCTGAGGAAGCCAAGGCCCTTTTGAGGTACATGTCCATAGTGATGGATTTGTCACGATCCGGACTTGGTATGGTCTGGAAAAATTACGATGAATCATTCCGCAAGGCAAGAGAGGTCTCCCCAGCGGAATATCCATGGGATCATCCACCCCAGATGCTATGGATGGGTGTGGTCGCAAGCGGGGTAGCCACGTTTCAAAAAGGTCAACAGGGAGGGCTCCCCCGCAGGGTACCAAGCAGCATGCCGGGACCCAGCCCTTCTGTTAAGTTTGTATGTAAGTGTAAGTATGTATGTAAGTGTAAGTGACTTTGACGCCTTCATTCAATTCCTTAATCGAGAGATAAGGCTCCGCGAATCAGCCAAAGGGGTGTCAACATCGGCTCTGTCGCGGAAGCGTCACCCTCGGTGCCGTCTGTCACGAGCAGCATGACTGCCCGGCGCGAGCCTCGGAAGGAACGGACTCGGCCTTCCCAAAGGCCGAGGAAGACGGCCTGTGGCGCATGTCGACAGGGGCATCACCAGTTTGACCAATGTGAATGCCAAGCGGAACCATGGGTCGAATGTGACCGGCATCATCACATCCTGCTTCACGATCCGGACCTCGCGTCAAGAGGCCCCTCGGTGGTTCTGGCGGCAGAGCCGTCACCCGATGCGGCCAGCATCGCACCAGAACAGACTTCTCCCCGAGAGACGGGGTTGAGTGTTATTGAGGTCTATGATTAGCACGATCATCGGACTTACCACCGTCAACAAGAAGAGATGACATTTGACGTGGACACTCTTGGTATCATTGACAAGGACGAGACCGTCGTCCCAGACCCAGGACTCATGTCTGAGTACACAGGGAACGAAGTGGATGAACCCTGTGAGATGGGCCAGGTGAAGAGCTCTGAAGAGCATCCTGTGCCCATTAGGTCTCCCGCACTGACTGACCGACTTCCAGATGGTCTCAGCAGAGGGAAAGCTGTCATGCTCGACACGCATATCCAGGACGTAAAGATGAGGGCAGCTGTTGGTCTCTCTGACGCTGAGTCTGAACAATCACCAATGAAACTCTCCGAGTCTGACGCTGTGGGCTCGTGCAGGGTGGGGAGCCGTTCTGCTGCTCAAGCGCCTGATCTGCCGGATGTCTCTGCCGAGACGAGGCAAAGTCTTGAGCGGGGCCAAAAGCTGTTGCATAGGCCGATTGCCTCTGAAGCTTTCTGGTCCCCCCACCAAAGGGCACTCCAATGCTTGCAGTCAGACATGCGTGAGAAAGTCTTTGAAGTGGTCAACCCAAATGACCAAAGGAGCAGAGCATGCTCGTGGTTCTCGTCAGAAACACGTCCGAGGTCCTGCCGGATTCCGTTTGGGCAGACCGGGCGTCCCCCAGAGCAGATGCGTCGGGGGTGAGGTAGGAGTCGTGGACTCCTCCTCCAAGCTGTGCAGTGTGCTGTGCAGAGTCCAGATAGTTGGTTTAGTTTTGAATATGAATCAAATTGAGCTTTTGTTGATGTCTTTTGCCTGCGCCTTTGAACTTCGTTAACCCTATTAGTGGCAGGGGGGGTTGTTTTTATCCACCCCTCAGGTTTTTTTCGGGAATATCTCCGAAACCGCTGAAGCTACGATGCTGAAATTTTCTGACTTTTCCTAAAACTAAATTGGGCACATTCCCGGAAAATTTCAAGTTCATAACTTAACCAGGGGCGGCTCCAGAGCACTGGGAATTGGGGGGTCCTATTCGTGAAGCGAGTCATTTGGGCGAAGATCACGATGCTGCACCAGTTTTACGAACAGTGAATGAAAGGTATCATGTGATAACATATACAGTTATTGTGCATCCTCTTTTGACACGTTTTTGCTATAATAGGCGGATCCAGGCGTCCAAAAAGGGGGTTATATTTTACCTCCCAACATAGGTGCCCTGACACCGCCTATGCATGACCAATACAATTGTAGTCGTTCTCTCATAAGAAAATTATAACATAACAAGACCATTACCACCCTTTTTAAAACCTTATTTTAAAAACCTTATTTACTATACTTTTTGTGTACCCCCAATCTCAATGATCTGTATCCGCCTATGATTTTTGAAAATGCATATTTTTAGGATCCATGTGAATTCCTGGTTCATTCTCTATCGATCGGCAAAAGTTGCGTTAAGATTGGTTCAGAAACCTGGCCGTGATAAACAGTCTAAAATGTATCTGCTATTTGCCCGTTTTTACCCCCCTCTACCCCTCCCTATTGACATTTTTTAATTTTTATTTTTTAGAAATATAGATCACGTTGAGCGAAATCGAATGCCGTTTGAATTTTGAAAATCGGCCCGTTAGATCTCGAGACATCAAGGGGGGTCGTAAACAGCCCCCCTGCCACTAATAGGGGTAGCCAGGAGCCTGCCACTAATAGGGTTAAAGGCAAGGTTCTCGTGAGCGTGCCCGCCCATGACGTGGAGAGTTTGTCGGCTTACACGCGAACCTTTGGTTCTGAAGGCTCTCATTGAGCATGTCCGCTCGTGACGTGGCAAGTCTGTTGGCTTCCACGCGAACCAGAGATCCTCCTGCACTGATCAAAGCTACGTTTCACGCTTGTCTCTTTCCCACAGCATGGACGTGTCGTGTGCTGCTGACCTGACGTGGTTCGTGGCAGGAGGCGCGGCTGCCGGTGACTTCGTCGGCGACTCCGTCGGTCGCGACGGGGGAACGCCGTCCCAAGCCAGCCGAGCTAGGGGTTGCCCCCTGTAGCTGTCGCCGACGCGCATGCGTCCAAGAGACCGCGGCGGACGCTGATGCGTCCCATCTGTCTGCCCACGGGTGCAGCCGCTGAACAGTGCCAGTGACGCTTCACTGCCGTCGTAGCGGTGCGTGAGCGCAAGGGGCGTGCGATTCGGTGCGTCTAACGGACGATGGCGTGAACGCACTAAATGGACACTTTCGCAAGTGATGCGTGAGCTCGGCAGGTGCGATTCGGTGCGTGGGAAGTGTTTTTATGTAAATGTTGTCAGTGATGTGCCCATCTATTTTAAAATGTGCTCCTGGTTCGCACATTTTGGTGGGGAGTTATGTTAAGTTTGTATGTAACTTCGCGTTATCATTTTGTAATTGGCGGTCGTAATTCTGTTCGCCGCGTTTGTATCGCCGCCCGGCCGCGGTCGCGCCGGCGCGCCGGCGGGCCGTGCGGCGCAGTATGTCTGCGGGCGCGGGGCCAGCGCGGCGCTCTGTTGCGCGGTGATTGGTGGCCGGCCGTCCGGTCGCCTGTCACGTGATCCGTGGTGAGCTCCGGTCCGCACCGGGGGAGCGGGTCACTCGGGACTCAGCCGCCGTCTGGACCGGGTCGGTCGCATTTCGTTACAGCTTTGGGAGCTGCCTTGTCGGGCTTCTCGAACTGTGACGTTTGTGGCCACTGAGTGCAGCACCAAGCCAATCTTAGGGAAATTGACTTGTCGGTCTTTTCCTGAAAGAGGTGCTCACCAGTACGAAATTTATACCCAACCTTTTTGGTACCCGAATCCAGACCAGGGGGCATTGTGGATCCAGGTCACGGATGTGCATCTGCTGATGTCATTCTGTGCTGCATCACCAATGCACCCATTCCCGATACATATAACTTATAACCGTGCTAGGATAATGCACGTGTCCGGGCGGAATTAAAGGGGTGGACCCTGAGCGTCTCTCAGGATTCATTGAACGCTACGTTGACGTTATACTCGACTTGTATTATATCTCTGCGCTGCCTGATTGTCGGGTCACAGCATAGCTGCCTCATTGAGTTGTTACCTGTCTGGTCACCGGAGCGGGTCAGCTGCAATACAGCCCTGAGTTGATACTTATTTGTTCCTTTATACCGGCGCATCGGAACGGACGGATTCTTAACACCTTCAAAGTGCACCGACTTCAACCACCGCCGGGGCTGTAAGTGGACATCCTGCAGATTCAGGCACGCCTGCACTATCTGCGACGGTCCCCACAGTGCCGTGGTATGTCGCGACGGGTCGGGACGGGCACTGGCGCCTAGCGGCGGCGCCCCGATCCACTAAGCGGCGCATCGAGGACACATCTTACCATGGGAAAAGTCGCACGATCCAGAGTTCCAGTCGTATCGCTAAGAGCCCGAGGGTCCCTGGCGGTACCTCAGCATCCGGTGGCGGTTCGTGGGGCCCTGTTGTCCCCACGACCAAAAACTATGAAACACAAGGCTTATCGTAGGGACCCTGTTCCCTGCAGTAGCGCGGCAAAAGCAAATCACGACATCTCGAGGGACAACAGGGCCTGTTGTCCCCCCGGGCGAGAGCGGGAGTTCTGTCTGCGAGCCCGTGGACCCTGTTGTTCCACGGGACGAGAGTGTGAGAGCGCTTGTCACAATTGGGGGCCCTGCCGTCCTTCGCAGCGACACGTCTGGGATAATTAAAGAAAACGGGGAAGTCGATATCCACTCGGCTTTTCCAGTGGTGGTGCAAGGGGAACAGGGTAAGGCTGCATTCCCAGTGGTAGATGGGAAAAATGCTTGAGCACCTTCTTGCGGGCTATGATTCGGTAAAGGCCAATTACATTATTGGAGGATTTTCTAAGGGATTTTCGCTGGAATGTACCGCGCCTTGCGCGGGAGAGAGACTGCGGAGAAAACCTGCCCTCCTGTCAGTCTTCCCCGGACGCCATAGACAGGTATATCCATGACGAAAAAGCGCGAGGTCGCATTATCGGCCCATTTGACATCTCTCCGTTCCCCACGCACAAAATCGCCCCGATTGGCTTGATTCCCAAATCAACCCCGGGCGAATTTCGCGTCATCCACCACCTGTCATATCCAAGGGGCGGATCGGTCAACGATTCCATTCCCCCTGAGGCGGTGAAAGTCGAATACGGGTACATTGAGGACGCGATTGGGGAGATACTGGCCCTCTCGAGACCCGCTTTCTTGGCTAAAACGAACATTCAGTGTGCGTACCGTATTGTACCTGTCCGAATTTCAGATAGGAAGTTCCTCAGTTTTCGTTGGCGAGAAAAGCTGTATTTTGACTGTGCCCTGCCAATGAGCTGCTCCACTACTAGCAAGATTTTCCAGGCAGTCAGTGATGCCATAGTGTGGATAGCGAAACGTAAATTTGGGTGCACCTCTATAGTCAATGTCCTGGATGATTTTTTGTTCATTGAACAGACTGAAACATTGTGCAAGATTGCGTTGGGCAGCTTTACTAGGCTATGCGAGCTGGTCCGGGTGCCCCTGAAGGCTGAAAGTCAGTAAAACTGTTGCACCGTGCACAAAAATTGAGTTCCTGGGGCTCGAGCTAGACTCAGTGAATAAGCAAATTTTTGGCCAGAAAAAAAACTGAAGCGTTCAAATTAGCGCTGCAGTCAGCGCTTCGAGAAGAGTTCTTGATGACTCTGCGAGCAGTGCAGTCGCTCATCGGCAAGCTGAATTTTGCATGTTTGGCGGTGCCCGTTGGCCGCCCATTTCTGAGAAGGCTGATCGACACAACACGTGGTACGATAGAACCGTGGCATCGGATTACCACTACAGATCAAACACGGAAGGACATGGAGGCTTGGCTTTTATTCCTGTCCCATTTTAATGGTAAAACGATGATGGCTGAGCGATATCCAGATTTGTCGCGTCTACATTGTATTTACACTGATGCGTCCGGACGTGCATCAAGTGCTATGATATTCAGATACACTTTCAAATGCACATTAAAAAAAAACTCACCAAATGCAAAGTTTTGGCTACCATCGCTACTAGAGCACTTCATGGGCCGGATAAATCCGTTATCCACGGATAAATCCGCGGACCGGATAGGATTGGATTCTAAATTTGTTAAAAAAGAACGGATATGGGCGGGCCGGATTTGGGAATTGAAGGTTGAACCCGGATCAAAACGGATCAAAATTTTAACATTCAACATTGAAGTTAAAAATTAACCTAATGTGTTAAGCGGCAGCAGAGGTTTGATTAAAGTAATAGGCATCATTTTATGACACTCACTTGTCACAAGACTTGTCTTCAAGTGGATAATGTATGCAATGTATGCATGGTTTTTGGAACCATGATGGTCTATGAGATGTATGACTGTCTGGTCCCTTAGATTGAATTTGTTAGTCCAGTTTTGGGTGAAACCAGTTATTGGTGAAACGGATTATTACGGATATTTTTTGGAAGTTTGGCTGCAATACGGGCCATGGGTGGGCCGGATTCTGATATTCAAAGAAAGGCGGATAATGGGCGGATCTGGATATGACTTGCCGGATATGGGCCGGGCCGGATCCTAAAAAGCCTATCCGTGAAGTGCTCTAATCGCTACCATCACGTATGGGCAGACAGACTCCGGGGCAAATATGTGAAAATAGCATCTGACAATTTATCCGTGGTTTGCGCGATTAATTCTCAGTCGTGCAGGGATCCCCTTCTAATGGCATGGGTCAGAAGGCTGTTCATTGTGTGTATGCTTGGGAACATTCACGTAGTGGCGCCCCACATCCCATCAAAATGTAATGCATGTGCTGATGCTCTATCCCGCGGGCTGTTAAAGCGGTTCCGGGAGCTCATGCCGCAAGCCGATCGGGCTCCCACGGATTGGTCATGGGGCGTCTTCAGCGACCTGTTGCGGTAGCGGCCCTCATAGATGCAGGCTTGGCACCGGGCACGAGGAAATTCTACGCGACCGTCTGGGACCGGATAGCTCGGGGACATCTTCGCGGGGGAGTGCTTTCGTTTCCCATATCGGTCAATGCCGTGGCCGACTATTTGGCTTCCCTGTTCCAAGAAGGCTGTGGCCCGTCTACGATGATGTCTCATGCATCTGCTATAGCGTATGGACACAAAATCAGGGGAATGGCGGATCCGACGGATGACTTTCGGATCAAGCAATTGCTCAGAGGAGCAGGTAGGTTTAGAGTGTCCGCTGATCAACGTAGGGCCCTCTCGATACAAGAGGTTCAAGCGCTGTGCAGTAAACTTTATGTAGCGGGCCTTCCAAGAGTAGACCGACTAGCCTTCCGGGCCATTTTTCTTCTGGGATTTTTTGGACGGCCTGGTGAATTAGGTAAGGGGATAGCTCCTCAACACACAATTCGGCTATGTGACGTCACCAGGGATGCGGAGCCGTGGAAATTTCAGACGGCTCCGGCTCCGGCTCCGGCTCCGGAGAAAAAAATCGGCTCCGGCTCCGGCTCCGGCTCCGGGTGAAATGTTATGGCGGCTCCGGCTCCGGCTCCGGCTCCGAGTAAAATGGTCCGGCTCCGGCGGCTCCGGCTCCGGCGGCTCCGGCTCCGACTCAGTACATCCCCTACGCAATCAATTAAATACGGGTGGAAGAAAAATTGGATTGGTTATACGCGTTACTCTTTGCCATGACCGGCTCACCGCGTCCCCGCGCAAACGCACCTCGGAGAGAACTGGCAGAACAAAGGGCTAGGAAGCGATGGCATTGGAAACGCAGTCGCCGCGAATCGGAGTTCAGTGAACCATCGTAAGCTGACACCCGTCTCGGCTGCATTGGGGGGTGAGGGGTGGGGGGTGTGTGGGATGAGACGGTGCTGGGAGTCGCAGTCCACGGCACTGGTTTGAAAACAATGGCCGTCACCTGATGACTGGTCCTCATGTTCTGGGGATGCAGTAGACGTGGGGGGGGGGGGGAAGAGCAAACAGGAAGTTGTTTGCGTACTGTGGGATACTGGGGATATTCGGATTTTTTCATTCACTTGATGGCCCATGACGTAAGTACCATATGTTTTACTGCCTTGTACTGTCAAACCGAACTAGGTCAATTATTTTTTCCTCTTCAAAAAATAAAAAGGAGCCGGAGTCGCCCCCTTTTTTGGCGGCTCCGGCTCCGGCTCCGGCTCCGGGCTATATTGTTTCACGGCTCCGGCTCCGGCTCCGGCTCCGGGCAAAATATGCCGGCTCCGGCGGCTCCGGCTCCGACTCCGGCTCCGGCTCCGCATCCCTGGACGTCACAGTATCAAAGCAGCGACTAGTTATTAGAATTCCGTCTTCGAAGACGTCTCAAGGCCCTCACGTTTTGACGTTTAATGCCCGACCTGATACGGATTTTTGCCCAGTGAGAGCTGTCGGTGATTTTATACAGGTCAGACCTCAGGGTGATAGTCAGCTGTTCGTGGATGCCAGGGGTTCAGCTATCTCTACAGCAAGGCTCTCAAAAGTGCTGAAGAGGACTGCTCTGCTGCATGGCATGAGCTCAGCTGGCATATCTGGTCTGGTCACTGTTTGCGCATAGGTGGGGCATCACATGGCGCATTGCAGGGGATGTCGGAGCTGCAGTTGGCCGAGGCGGGGGCGGGGCGCTGGCGTTCCCGTGCGGTGCGCAGGTATGTTCGGGGGACGGTTTCGGTGCTTGATGTCTCGTAATAGCCTCGTAAAAGCATCTTATTCGCGAGGCTTCCCGTAAAACGGTTGTCAGGAGCCCGGCTTGTCTTGGCGAAAACGACGAGGTAAAGGTTTGGTGGTGGTGGGATCACCGTTTTCGCCTGTCTTTTGTTATCAATACTGTGTGGCAAGGAAAAACGGTGGGGTTGATGTATAATTATGGTGGTGGCACCGTTTTTTCCCGCTAGAAGTGATGGGACGCAACGGTTAGTGGATGTATTCGGCAGGGTTGTGTGTATATGTGAAAGAACGCAATTAGTATTGGTTGTATATAAAATACACTCCCAAGCAATCAGCACCCAACTGTCTGCCTCGTGATTTCTTGAGGAGAAATTTGATGATGCTTATTCATTCACAGATGTCGAGAGGAATGGAAAAGATATTTGAAACAGGCAAGTATATGGTTAAGAAGAGCCGGAAATTGAGAGATGAGAGAGGCTTACTCCCGGATCTACCTACACTCAGCAAGGGAAAGCGTGTCAGTGACGAACAGCGCCGTCTGGTAGTTGATTTTTATGAGTCTGATGAGATAAGCAGGATTTGCCCGGGAGCAAAGGACTTTGTCGTTGTAAGAAATGAGGACGGCGTGAAGGAGAAAAGACAGAAGCGGTTGATTCTAGGAAATCTGAAGGAGATATATGCCGCATACAAGGATTCTATGAAGGAGCGAGCTTTGGGATTTTCCACTTTTGCGGCTCTGCGACCCAAACACTGCATTTTGCCCGGTGCAAGTGGAACGCACACGGTGTGCGTTTGCGTGCGCCACCAAAACGCCAAACTTATGGTGGAGGCGTTGGGCGTGACAGGATTACAGTATTATGACCTGCTAGTCACTTCGCTGTCTGTGACACTGATGATTGCATGCTAGGAAAGTGCTCCAAATGTCCAGGAGCTGACGGCGTGCTTTCCTTCTTGGATGTCCTTGAAGAAGAGTTCCAGGATGAAATGAACATGGAAGAAACCATTTCATACAAGCAATGGGTCAACACAGATCGCTGCAACCTGCTCGACCACCAGGGGCGGCGGATTCGGGGGGGGGGGGCAGGGGGGCTGCTCCCCCCTGGCAAACTGGTGGGGGGGGGGCAAAAGTATATTTGCCCCCCCCCATAATTTGTGACAAAACTTAGACAAGAAACCATATACCTGATTATTCCGTTCGATCATCTGAAGATGTAACCAGATTAACTACAGGGTCTTTCATAATGAATGTTACTTTTGAACATTTAGTTAGGAGCTCTTAATTTGTCACTTCCGCGTGAATTTTATATGCGCATTGTTGCAAATTGATTAGGGTTTTGTCCCAAAAAATAAAAAATCACAACGCCAATTTTCCTTCACGGAAAAGCAGAGTATGTCGACACCACTAAAACGCATTACGGATTACAGTCGACGGACAAGTCTTCATCCATTGGCTCTCCCCTGGGTCAACACTGAACGGGGTGGCTTACCTCAGGCTGCTCAAGGAATGCTTCTGCCTCAGGTCAGGGACAAGGTTTAAAGAGACGGCCTGTGGTTCCAGCAGGATGGCGCCACAGTGCACACCACGGCAGCTGTTGCGCCAGTGGCTGATCGAGAATTTCGAAGAGCGCGTTATCAGCCGCCTCATCGAGCGACATAGCCACCACGGAGCCCTGACCTCTCCCCGCTGGACTACTGGTTTTGGGGAGTCACATTGGCAGATCTGAGACAAAACCCTCCCGCAGCCATCCACTGCGAACCACAGTGGAGAGGTTTGCTGGAAGCCTGGACCCAGACGTTGTGAGGCGCGGGGTGCGACACCTTCGTCAGAGGGCCGAAACCTGTGCCTTAATTAAGGGCGATACAGTGGAAAATTCCCGAGGAGCATAAAATGAAAGTTGCGTGTGTAAAAACGCTAATGCGTTTCTGTTTCATGTGATGGTACATATTACATGAGGAACATATACCTATGTCCTGAGAAATAGCTCTTTCAAAAGTAACATTCATTATGAAAGACCCTGTATACTTTATCATACGTTGCCTTTCTTAACCGACAAGCGTTCGCGTTGAATTGAAGTTTTCCTCTCTTCAACGGGTTCAACCTAGTTTTGGAGGCATTATAAGCGTCAACGTGACGCAGCGGCAACCTGCAGGTCTTCAGTGACCGCTTACAGGGGCGACGGATACGGGGCGGCAGAGGAGGCATCGTTCCCTAAGAAACTTTTGGAGGAGGGGCAAACGTAGTATTCTTGCCCCTCCATAATTTGAGCCCTGTACATGAAGAAAATGTTCATAACCTGATATTGCAGCTATGCGCTCCTACAGTTTGTCCAACGGTGCCTTTTGAATATGTGTAAATGCTAACCATTTCCGCTTTATAGCTTTTTTGTCTTCTCAGATTCGATTTAGAGATATTTTAAGAGCGCAAGAGACGCAACTCATACCTTCAGTGGTCGTTTGCCGCTATTTTGTACGTACCTACAGCCCTCTGCAAACTGCGTGGTAGGCATTCTTTTTTTTCGACAAAAACCGAGAATAAAGCGAATACCATGCAATCGGTTATTCGGAAATTGTAACAGCAAGACGCGTGAGACTCCGCACCTTAGATTGGCATAATCATCGTACTCATTTTCCATCCATTTTGGCAACAAAACCCAAAAGTTTATATTTGCCCCCAAAACAAACTTTTGCATTTTGTTGCCACACAAGGCGCATACTCTGTTTAGTGATAGACCTAATCGAAGGAGTGGAGCATGGCGCATCTATCTGCAGTGAGTTCCGACCGATTGACAGCATAGCCTTTTATTATAGAGTTATTATCGGTATTAACGAAACAAAGAATACCTACCACGCAGTCTGCTGAGGGCTGTACATAAATGCCAAATCGCAAGCGAGCGGAGACGGAAGGGCTAGCCATTCGCTTGCGGGTAGTTGACTGATGAGCGCTCGTAATAAGCCACTCCCCTGATTTTTTAGCGCAACAATTTCCAGTGCATAAAATGGTAAACGCCGAGGTCGTACACATTGACCACATTGACCAATGCACGGTTATGACACCCAAAGGCCAGTCATCACTTATCAGAGATCTGCTTCGGGCATTCGGAGGCTTGTGTGGGGCCAGTGTAAAAACTGGATGTACAGTCTGTCTTAAAAGTACCGCGCAAAGTGACGGTGGATCCATCAAGCCTGACCGATGAAGGTCTGCTAGATTTGAGTCACCGAAGCAATGAACATCCTCGTCCATTCCCCAAGGTCAATTGGTTCGGTGACTTTCAAATCATAGCAGGTCCTTTCTCGGTCAGGCTTGATGGATCCACCGTCACTTTGCGCGGTACTTTTAAGACAGACTGTACATATACAGTTCAGTATCCGCTTATTTCAGTTTTCACTACTAAATAAGTAAAAATTAATGTTGGAAACTTTTGAGGGTTAGGGCACTGATCATTAGTGGGCCCCCTTCTGGCTAAAGGCTGGCTATAGAATACAGAGCATCGAACACAAAAGGAAAATCTAAGGCATTTTGGAAAAATGAGTATGCCACGCAGCGTCCGATAACTACCACCTTCCAGTGGGTCAAGCCATCGGGGTCCAAGTCTATAATGGCACTTAACGATAGCTAACGTCTCACTTTTCGTTGAATTCTGAATTTCATTGAATTTCGTTTTTTTAACTGAATTTCGTTGAATTCAGTTCCGAATGGTTTCGGCCACAGACTGGCTGCACTGAGGTCGTTTGGTATGTGCAACTGTAATTAAAGCCACCCGAGGCGCCCTGACACCAGGCTGAAGCTGGGTTGGAAATGCTTCGTCTTTGCACATATCACTGGCCGCTGATTCTCTAGTGCCTGAACCGGTAGATGTGGCAAAATTTGGTGTGATAATTTGGACCTTACCGCAGTCAGCGCACCCTAAAGCCCTAGAATAAAGAAACGCCCCACCCAGAGCTTCTGGATCCTCGGTCCAGTCCACCATTCCTTCACCCTAGCCCGCCGCCGCGCTCCCTCACCTCAGACCTCCGTTCCCAGCTTGACGAGCGTTTGGGCCTTAGTTAAGCCTTGCTGTAGGCTTACTGTATAAACCCATCGAGACAGCCCGTCTCGGTGAGCTTAGTTGGCGAACTACTGCCTTGGGGAGGGTTTCTGGCGGATCGCTGTCCCCTCCCAATAGGTTTAGATGCGACGGACTGTCTCTGAATGTTTGAGCGGTCTCCTCCCGCTTTGAGCTAGTTTCAGTTAATATCTGTCTCAGAAATACTTTTTAAGGGAAGGTTAAACGGAAATCGAACGTAAAATGAACAGAGTAAATGGTAACGAGTTACCTCATTGAAGAATAGCGCTCGCCTACTTCAAAAGGTTTGGCACCGTTCTTCAACATCTGATATGCGAACGGGTTATGGCACAATTTTTCCCATTGGAGCTTTTTTCTAATACAGCAATACGGAAATCGTTACATCGTCCACTGGCGGATCCAGGGAGCGGACATTTAAAGCAAATTTTTACTCCCTCTCTCCCTGCATCGCCCGAAATAGGCAAAACGTATGTACCTTATGTTTCCTAATAATAAAACTTTATCAGGAATGTTTTTGCTTTATACTGTTCAGCAGTATAAAGGAATCGAAATCCGAGAAGTTTTTGGATTTTAGACACTTTTTGGGGGGGGGGGGGTAGGTATGTCCCCTACAGCTCCGAAAACGCCTTTCTGGATCCGTCTATGACATCATCTCGACTGGGATCTTGCCCCCCACGCCAAAATCGAATCCGCCGCCACTGCGACCACATTGGTCAGCGGGACGTGTTCACGATGAAGCTGAGCGACTGCATTGTCAGACTAGCAAGTAGCAACCCATCACATGATATCCAAGTCTCAAAGTCGCTCTTTTAATGACATGAAGAACAATGTCCGTGAGGGAGAGACGGTGGTGGTAGGGGACTTTTCAGAAAATTATTCGTTCGTGATACAAGACGCTGTTCAAGGATGGCACTGAGATACTCGCCAGGCGACTGTGCATCCATTTGTCGCTTACTTCAGGGAAAAAAAATGAGGTCAGACATCAAAGCTTTTGTTTCATTTCTGACGGCCTGCGAAGCACAATGCCGCGATGGTATACATACAGCTTCTGCAGGAGCTCGTCGTTGCGCTGAAGGCGCGCATCCCCGGTTTGAGAAAAATTCAGGATTTTTCAGACGGATGTGCCGCGCAATACAAAAACCGATTCAACTTCGTGAACGTACCGTAAGTGAACGTAACGTAACGTAAGACGTAAGACGTGAACGTAAGACTTTCCAGTGGCGTGCGAATGGCACTTTTTTGGTACGTCTCATGGAAAGAACTCGTGTGACGGAATAGGTGGAACTGTGAAGAGGGCCACGGCACGCGAGAGTCTCACTCGCACACACCAGCAACAAATATTGACAGCCCGGGACATGTACGATTTCCTGTCACAAAAATTCCTCTCAGGCATTGAATTTGTGTTTGTTAGTAGTGAGACAGTGAGACAAGCGTGTCAGAGTCGCTGACAGACCGATTTTCAAAGGCGGTGACTGTGAGGGGAACACTGGGACTTCACAAGTTCGTACCCGTAGATGAAGTCTCTCTCGTGGCTTTTGAAATGTCGTCATCCCGCGTGGGCACATATGCACGGGTTACCAGATAAAAGTTCATACGCCTGCATCAACTGCGAGTTGTGTCAGTTATTTGTATCATACAGAAATACATGGATCGTATGTGTCTTTCTGTGTTTGAAACGTGTACCTATTTCGTTTTACATATTAACATTTCTCAGGAGAGCAAACATCGTCATGGCGTTTCGGATAACCGCTTTTCTTGCACTGACGTGAGTTTCAGGCATGAATTAATGCGTATCTATAGGTAACCTGACCTGACCCTAATTTGGAAATTGGTCGCAAGTTTGTGTATGCCACGTACTAGCTTACCCAATTTTCATTTATTCACGTGATCACCTGCACAAAAAACCGTATTGGACAATAGTCGTGAAAGCTTCGTCACAATAATGCTACCGTAAACCGGGGTGAGTTGATATGGGGTGGTGAGTTGATATAAATTGCTCGAAAAATGTTAAAATGTGTGCTGCTCATCCATTTGTAAACCAATTTTCAGTTTTATTTTTCTGTGAAGTGAAGCAACCAATAAGTGATGCATATAGCTGAGAAAGACATGCATGTGGTGCAGTGCCTTCTTAACACATTACTTTTTTCAAAGTCCTTTTCTTCTTCTGATTTTGAAACTAAGGAAAAGTCCCCACCCTACAGCAAAGACGGTGGATATTCATGGAACAACATGCACTGGGAAAGAAACTACCATCAATTTACTGTTGATCCCAGGTAGTTTTGGGTTTCACCTATAACAACGCTTTTTTATAATTTTAAGAAAAGTGACAGGTGGTGAGTTGATATGCCATCAAGGGGTGAGTTGATATGCATGATAAAAGCTGATACCAGGCTGGTATGCATGCAAATTAGCATGAAATATGGGTCTGCAGGTAAGACAAAGTCAATTAGACCAACTCTTCTCCTTTTCTTTCCCCACATCATTCCATCAACCCCAAAAAGCTTTAGTTTTTTTTCTGAATGCTTGAGAAGAGGCCTGTTAGTATCACTGATGTTAGTTGTCGGACTTTCGTCCCCGTCTTGAGTTGAGATGTTAGTTTCACAACGTTTCAGCCAGTAACTTCTCCGGCCATAGTCTAATTTGCCTCGATAGTGGAGTGGTTAGAACCGTGGACCATCACCGGGGAAACCCGAGTTCGATTCCCGCTGACTACAGGAGCTTTCGAACTGTTTGACGCGTACGGCGTCACCAACATCCAGGTCCTTCTGAGGGTCAAAAAATACTTGACGAGTGACGACGGCCGGAGAGTAACTGGCCGAAACGTTGTGAAACTAACATCTCAACTCAAGACGGGGACGAAGGTCCGACAACTAACATCAGTGACCCCAAAGTTTTTTTTTTCTGTGGACATACCTAACATGCAAAAGGCACAGCATGACTCCCTGTCAAGTCTCAAGGTGGCTCCCTACAAGCTACAAAGGAACATTATAGAACACCTATATACATACAGATTAAAAAAATTGTTATAATTATTCGTAGTTTCGAAAATGACAGAACTGTCGTTACTGTATGGCTAACAGCGCGGGAATTCTGATCTCGTGAAACTGATTAGTTTTCCTGCTTGGCGGTTGCCAACCGAGAATGAGTGACAAAATGAAATGGAACAAACAATATAAAGAAATTGACTGGTGTTTTAGCCCCCGCCCGTATTCGTGTTTTGCCAGCGTTTAACGTATAGGGGGGGGGGGGGGGTCCGTTGGAATCCCATCGTCGTTTGACCCCACCCCTGGTGGAGCTAGAGCTTCGCGGAAAAAAATGAGCGTGTTGCCCGAGACGCGAGGAAGCCGATGATAACCAACTTTAAGGTCCTAGGTCATTGGTTAACCTTCCAGGTCGGGTCAATTACCCAGAAGTCGGGAAAATAGGGGGTTATTTGAAGTTCTTAAATCGAGTTTATTATTTTTTGGCTGTTGCTGATCACTGTCATGTTAGTTTTGATCACAGATATCTTCGTACATTTAGGCCAGGTCAGGTCAGGTCAGGTCAAACAGTAGGTGTCCTGCCGGCTATCCATAGGGAGTGTCAAGTGTCAACTACCACTGACGGTGTCGTAACATGTTACGAAGGCACTAAAACTACTTCGTAAATGATCAAATGCATGTTAAATTCGAAATCGGCCCGAAAAAATCTACCCTAGAAACATGTAAAACTCCAAAAAGTGAACCGAGGTCACCAAAGGTCAATGACCTGAGCTGACCTTCAGGTGACCTTGACAGTTGACACCCACAATGCTGCGTGGGACTAACATCATTTACATGTTTGGACGTTACAATCACAAAAAGACTGAAAATGCGCGGATAATGTGAGCCGACTACGCCAAATCGCGATTCCGGCCAAGCATGGTCTCGAGAATCAGGTCACAAGTCAAAAACCATTTGAGTCAGGGTCATGAAATCTTTAGAACATGTGTAAAATTGATAAACTGACGAGAGGTACTGAAAGTTTCGTCGCGATCGGCCGCTTTTTGCGCGAGTTATGTGCGAAAAGCCGAGGTGGTCTGTTCGCCCGCCTATAAGTGCGAGGGTTAATTTTGGCTTTTGATGTCGAATTCTGTTTTATGTCGCTTATTTCACCTTATAGAATACAGTCCTAGTTAGATTCGCTTCATTTCACTTCATTAATATTTTGTTGACTACCAGTCAACAAAAGCTCAGAAGTATATGTATTCTTTCATTTCAATCCATTATCTCTGTCAGAGACATATCAACCTTGACCCGCAACTGACAATGTATTTTAACTGCAAGAAAATACACTTGTAATTCCAAAATATATTGCCAGTTTTGATACCGTTGGCTTGAGGACACGTGACTAGCCAAGTTCAGAATGTTCTAAGTAAAACTAAGTATCATAAAGCGAAAAAATGATGCTGCTAAAATCAAGCCATTTTGATAGCGCTGTGTTGGACATGATTGCGTTTTCATGAATGTGAGGTCTGCTGCCAATCTACTACCATTTTTCTGATGGTTTCTTTCAGGATGTGTTCTCTCATCCTTTTTTTAAACACTGGCATTTTATCAACTCACCTCTGGGCTTCTTTAGCCGAGAAATTTTGAAAAATCCAAAACCATATCAACTCACCCCCTGTGGGGTGGTGAGTTGATATGAACTTTGGCATTTTAAAAAATGGGCTTAATATATACATTTTTTATTCATTTTTGCTGATTGCCTCACCAAGGCATGTGCCATGAAACTGGCACAAAAAGAATTCCGTAAATGAATGTGGCTTTTAAAGAAATCTAGAAAAACCTCAAAATCCATATCAACTCACCCCGGTTTACGGTACGTCATTGTGACGTCATCATGTCTGGTGGTTGTAAATTTATGGCGTAGCTGCCTTAAAGGCGTTCTGAAAGATGCACATCACATTTGCAGATAGCTGTGGCTTGCATTTAGCCGAACTCCATTGAAATCGGATGAGAGATATTGCTATTTTTTCACTGTACGATGTATTTCAAAGTGCTATAATGGTCTTTTTCGAAAAAAAAAACATGTCTTCAAAATTTTCACAAGTGAAATTGAATGCAGGAAGGTAACTTTTGCTAAAAAAACTTTCAAAAAAATGGCAACACTTTCAAAATTTGATTTTAGAAACAACTTTGAATTTTTAAAAGTTAGAAACTATATTTTCCAACAATAAATGGTATCACCACAACCTTCAGTTTATTGTGATTTCGAAGATCTGCAATTTTACCAGTATGTTCAATAAGTAAGTTCCGTTTTGATATAACTCGTTTATTTTTTGGCACATCTCAACCAAACATGGCTCACGGCTCGACGAACTCGCCCTGCAGGCGAACGCAACGTTCCCTCGCTTGGCCAGGTCCCGGATGGCCGGACGGAAGCTTTGAGTGAGGGTCTTTTCGCCATCTGGTAAAAAGCAGACCAGAGTGCAGACCGCGAGCCAAACCTCCGGCCCCGGAGATTTTATTCATGTCTGCGAACAGTCAGTAGTCACTGCGTGCAACGTCTGGAGAGCAGGGGCGGTGTTAGAGCACCTCGATACCCTCTGCCTGCAGGGCATCCCTCGCCACGAGGGCACGGTGAGTAGGCGCGCAATCCTGGTGGAGGATGAACCGACCACGGGCCTTCTCGGGGGCGGCAACTGGCGATTACTGGCAGGAGATGGTCTCTAATGATCCTGGCGTAGGCTTATGTTTAGGCTTTCTGTTATCGCCTGGACAGTAATCTTTCTGAAGTTTTATTTGAGACAATTGTTAATAAAGCGTACGAAAGGCCATATTTACTTTAATGCGAAATATTACATTAAACTAAATGAAATTAAAGATAAGCTACCCGACGTTTCGCTTATATTTGCTTAGTCATGAGCGATCTAACACATTTCACAAATCATACATTTTTTGAATGCATTCGAAAAATATTACAAAGTATTAAACAGTTTATCAAAAAAATCTCCCCGAAGAGAAATTCGGCGATCGATCGATAGAGTTTCTTTATGTCGTTTTCTTTTTAACTCGTTCTGCTATGCTCGTATGTAACTTGAAAAATCCTTGTGATACGTTCGTGACTTCTTCAGTTCGGATGTATGCCGCCTCAATCAGCCACCTGAGAAATTCGACCGATCTTTTGGAAAGACTCAAAACCATAGACCTCACTGGAAAGAAAATGATAAGCTTCGACGTGAAGTCGTTATTTACGAACGTCTCCATTGATGGGGCTATGCGAGCCCTCAGGGAAGTTTTAGAACTTTCGGATGATATCCAGCTACCCGTCTCCAAAGATGACTACATTCAGGGGGCGTCGAAGTCTAGTAGGAAAATCTGGCAATCCCCGGCGTAACGTAACGTCGGGGATGACCGACGGCACCTTGCACTGAAAGATACGGCAGAACGGCTATTTTTGAAAAATGATTAAAAATACTTTTGTGCTGTTATGACATATAAGACTCTTATCAGCATGTTCCTCATCATGTGATAAAGCCATATCCGTGGTCGAAAATAGCTGAGCCCCTCCCAATTTCCAACCACCGACCTCATAAGCAAAGGATGTAAGCGTAATCCTTAAGGGCGACTTTCCTATACATATCCGTACAAATGCGTCTTTATGGAAATCGGTAGTGTGGCGATTGGCGACGCGCGCGACATCTGTGTGGCGACCAAGTGGCGACTGTGGCGACACCTGGTGGCTGCTTTTCTGCTGTGTGAAGGCATTGGGGTTTTGCCAGATATGGTTCCTACTGCTACACAACTATGTTGACCCAATACTAGAAAGTTATTTTGCCAGTAAAAGGCAAGCAAATTGAAAGTCAATTTATAAAATTGCTTATAAATGATAACGAGAAAATAATAAAGAAGTTTTGATTGAAGAGTTATTAAAATACCCAACCGTGAAACTATATTCTGGTAGGTTTAGTAGAAAATAGTCCGTGCAACCTTGTATTTAGGGCCTTGACTACATTAAACTGGTCGAACTCTGCATCAAGTTCGGTAACTTCGAGTTCCAAGGAGAGGAGTATGTACAGATAAATGGCTTAGCAATGGGGTCGCCATTAAGTGCTGTGTTAGCAAATCTGTACATGGAGCTGATTGAAAAGGAGCACTATTCAGCCATTCTCGGTGACAACGTCAACATGTACAGATACGTAGATGATATATTAGCATTTGTCAGGGGGATGTCGTCCCGGTTCTCCCCATGTATTATTCGCCAATCAGCTTAACACTACCAGTGACGTCACTGGTGGATCACCAATCGCGGCCGGCCGGCCGGGCCCGTAGGAGGCCAAACGCAGACGTTTTCAGAAAAGCGTAAGCCGTATAGATACAGTCTTGGATGGAGTTTTGCTGTGATTCGGCTCTCCAAGGGTGCGTCAGCGGACCAGGACCAGGATAAAGGTCATAGTGAACCGGCATCTGATAAAATCCGCTCACGGTTTAGCAGCCGACTTCGACCCTTCGCCCTCGTAAAATACAAAAGCTTGCCGGTTATCAATCCACCTGCATCTCCTCATCTGCTTACTGCCTATATCGACCAGTTACTGCAGCCGTTTTGGAGCGGCTCACGGCCGATAACACGCCGGGCGTGCGCTAGCCGCCGGTGCTAAGCGCTAACCATTGAGTGCGCGTGGCCGACTGCCGCCCCGATGGCGCTGGCCCCCGGCACCGACACCGGCGCGGCGCCGCTGACCCATGGGGGGGGGGGGGGGTAGCTAGAGCCGGAATTGGGATAGAAGCCGGTATGGGATTGGGATGAAAACTCAGCGAGACTAAGGGATTGTGTTGTGCCTTCGGTAGGCCCCCAAAAATCACCGGTGTAGTGCCCTCAGGGCCGCCGGTTATGAAGCCTTTGGAGGCACTGGTGTGGGCCCTCAGAGGCATTGGTGCGGGGTCCCGGAGGTGCCGCTGTGGGCCCTCTGAGGTGCTAGTGTGTGGCCCTCAGAGGCGCCGATGAGGGTCCTCACAGTTGCCATTGTGGGCCCTCAGAGACACTGCAGTGTAAGGTCGTCACAGTCGGGTGTGGGACCCTTAGAGCTGCTGGCTCGAACCCTTTATAAGCCGACAGGGGCTCTCAGAGCCCGACAAAGGGCCCTTAAGAGGTCTGCGGTGTCTTCAGGAGCCCTGTGGAGTCCTCAGAGACCAGCAAGGTACTCTCAGACGCCGGTGGGGGCCCTCAGAGTCGTCGGTGCGGGGCCCTCAAAAGTCACCGGTGACTGCCGATATGGCCTTAAGAAGCACTGGTTTGGGCCTTTGGAACTTCATTCAGGGGTGTCGGTTGAACTCAGAGGTGGCAGTGTGGGGCCCTCAGCTGGGCACCGCTTTGGGGCTTTCACAGCCGCCGGTGAGGGCCCTCGCAGGCGCCGTTGTGGGGGCCTTCAACCATTGGTTTAGGGGGTCATCACAGGCTGAGGCGTGTGTGGAACCCTTAGAGCTGCTGGTCCCTGATATGCCGGTAAGGGCCCTCAGAGGCCGGCAAGTAGCCATCAGAGGTCGCCAATGGGCCCTGGGAGGCCGGCAAGGGGCCCTCAAATGCCGACAAGGAACAATAAAAAGCCGGTGTGTGGCTCTTATGGAGAGAAGTGTGGCTATTGTGTGGCTATTCGGAGCACATAAGGTGTTCTTTCGAGCCCTGTGGGGCCCTTCTGAGTCGAAAATGCCAGCGTGGACCCTCAGCCGCCAATTGGCGTCGCAGGGCCCCTCGGGTCCGAGAGGCCCCCTGATCCGATGGGGGCACGTGCCCCCTGTCCCCCCCCCCCTCCGGGTGCAGATAGAGAATGCAATCGGCGGTGCGGGACACAACAACTGCAATCGTTCCTTCTCCCGTCGCGAGGTCGCCCATCCGACCCATATATCCCAAGATTGTCAACCCTGGGGCTCGGGTCGGCAATGTATCGGCAAGGAAATCAGCTTTAGGTGGGTAAAAAAGTTTTAAGTCATTAGTTGTCGTTACGTTCAGTAATAGCAACGATAAAGTGCCAAATGTACCCGACGTACGGCTTGGAGCCGAGCGCCGCGCGGTATCCACCAGTGACGTCACGCTAATGCTTAGCGACCGGTCCATTGGAAATTGCGGGATGATTCTACCTCTCTTATACGGCCTTGGCATTTGTTCCGAGAGAGTGCGATGTCAAAGACTTGCTGAAGCGGCTCAATGGTGTTGAGCCGGCCATTCAACTGACGGTGGAAGAAGAGAGGGAAGGCATGCTTCCATTCTTGGACGTGATCATAAGGGGATATGATCATGATATAAAATTCTCAGTCTACCGAAAGCCCACAATCAAGGATGATTTTGTGCATTATTTTTCAAGACATAGCCAGAGAACAAAGACTGGTATAGTGATCGGATTCTTCTTGAGAGCTTACCGAATTTGCTCACCAGAGTACATCAAGGATGAACTGGAATATATCACAAGAACTTTCATAAAGCTAAAATTTCCAGAGGCCCTAATAATCGACCTGAAACGCAAAGCGTGGGAGATAAAGAAGAGGGCAGATAGACGGAAAGATGAGAATGAGACAAACGAAGATAAGAAAGATGAAACAAGAACAATGCTCGTTGTTCCTCACAGCAAACAGGTAGACAGCAGGCACGTAGCTAGGATTTGGCCAAGGGAGGGGCGGAGGAATCCCGGGGGCCTCCTTTCTACAGAGGGCCTCCTCCCCAAAGGGGCCTCCTTTCTACAGAGGGTCTCATGCCTACATAATTACATATACAACATAATGCAGACTTTTGGTTCAGCTTTCATATGGCCAGCGCACCGGTATGTTTCTTTATTCTTACCGCTGTCGCGGTAAGAAACATACGCATATCACAAGTCTCCGAGTGGCATGGTAACTGGCAAAAAAAAAAAAACTCTGGCGCCGGCGGTGGCGGCGGCGGCGGCCGGACCGCAGCAGGAGGGGGAGGATCTGCGAGGAATGGGTGGATACTGGATGACGGTCAGAGTAACACTTGGTGTATTATCATATATCGTTCAAGCGCTTAACCGTATTCCGGGCGGGCTCTGAAAGACTCTGAATCGGGCGGGGGCCTTTTTGGCCCCCGTCAGAACTCGGAAAGCACGAATCGTAGCGACAAACGGCAACGGCGTTTGATAGTTCGTTGAACGACTTACAACTTTTATAAACCACTTTTTTGGGTCAGGTCAATATTGAGGTCGCCAGAGGTCATAACAAATAACATGGTTTATAACGACCTACATAGATAGGTCAACTTCAAAATCTGACCTAGGAAGGTCACGCTGGGTACCAATCGGCGCGTCATGACCAGGCGAACGGTTTGGTACACTAACAACTATTTAGCCCCATCATGTCGTGATTTATTGGCTAAAAACTGTTGATGACCTCACCTCACCTCAAATGATCCTTCCCGGTGCCCCTGTCAGTAAATGCCACCTGGGTGCTTACAGATCAGATAATCTGACGTAATTCAGAAAGAATTGGGTGGTTTTGACTCGTTTTCTCGAAGCAGGACACAGTTCATTATATTTTCCAATAGGCTTGTCACGATTCTGACCTGACTGACGTCTGCAAGATTGAAACTATACGGTTATCAATTTTTTATGTGTGAATGATGCCACGTTTACTTGCTGCAAGTAAAACATGGTTTCGTTATTAAATTTTCCTAGGTCCAGGTGGTTTGCTTCATTTACGCCGTAGATGAAACAAACAATCGATGGATAGGTATATATTAATTTCCCGGTCAAATAAATTATTATGAGTTGTGCGAAGCATGGCTATGGGAATATCACCATGGTCTGATAAATGGTTTGGGTAATTGCATCCATCGTAAAAATACGAACACAGCCACAGAGGGCTTCCTCTCTACAGATTGCCTCTTATCTACAGAGGGCCTCCTCTCTGCTGAGGGTGTCTTTCTCTCCTGAGGGCCTCCTTTACAGAGGGCATCCTCTCTACAGAGGGCATCCTCTCTACAGAGGGCATCCTCTCTACAGAGGGCATCCTCTCTACAGAGGGCATCCTCTCTACAGAGGGCATCCTCTCTACAGAGGGCATCCTCTCTACAGAGGGCATCCTCTCTACAGAGGGCATCCTCTCTACAGAGGGCATCCTCTCTACAGAGGGCATCCTCTCTACAGAGGGCATCCTCTCTACAGAGGGCATCCTCTCTACAGAGGGCATCCTCTCTACAGAGGGCATCCTCTCTACAGAGGGCATCCTCTCTACAGAGGGCATTCTCTCTACAGAGGGCATTCTCTCTACAGAGGGCATTCTCTCTACAGAGGGTATTCTCTCTACAGAGGGCATCCTCTCTACAGAGGGCATCCTCTCTAGTCTCTACAGGGACCTCCTCTCTAGTCTCTACAGGGACCTCCTCTCTAGTCTCTACAGGGACCTCCTCTCTACAGAGGGCTTCCTATCTATGTAGGGCCTCCTCTCTTCAGAGTCTCGTCTCTGCACAGGACCTCCTCTATACCGAGGACCTCATCTCTGCAAAGGGCCTCCTCTCTTCAGAGGGCCTTCACTCTACTGAGGGCCTCCTACCTACAGAGGACCTCCTTTCTACTGAGGGAGTCCTCCTCTACAGAGGGCCTCCTCTCTTCAGACGATCTCCTCTCTACAGAGGGCCTCCTCTCTACAGAGGGCCTCCTCTCTACAGAGGGCCTCCTCTCTACAGAGGGCCTCCTCTCTACAGAGGGCCTCCTCTCTACAGAGGGCCTCCTCTCTACAGAGGGCCGCCTCTCTACAGAGGGCCGCCTCTCTACAGAGGGCCTCCTTTTTACAGAGTGCCTCTTTTTTACAGAGGGGCTCCTTTTTGCAGAGGCCTCCTCTCTAAGGGGGCCTCCTCTCTACACAGGGCCTCCTACCCACAGAGGGCCTCCTCTCTACTGAGGAGTCAGAGGGGCCTTAGCGGTCAGACACAGACACTAGTGGTTATTCACAGGAGATGAGAAGGGCCCTAGCTGTCACTTGTCAGGCTGGTCAGAGGGCCCTGATTGTTCTGACGTCATTTTTTAGATTCCCGGGTGAATTTCGTTCGCCTCCGACGTGATTTTGGCCAACGTGGGCCTTCGGCCCACGTTGGATTCAGGCCGAAAGGATTCAGGCCAACGTGGGCCTTCGGCCCACGTTGGCCTGAATCCTTTCGAGGGGCCTCCTGAAAACCCCAAGGGAGGGGCGGGCGCCCCCTCCGCCCCCCCCCCTTGGCTACGTCCCTGGTAGACAGTGTCAGTCAGCAACTGTCTCCAGAAATCAGGATGGTCACATCAAGGGGCAAGAAGATAGGACAAATGCTAAAGAAAAAGAAAATCAAAACATCAAACGAAGACAGCATAGTATACAAAATTCCGTGTAGCAAATGTGATAGGCGTATTATGATGAAACGGGGAGGGGTCTTAAAACTAGAATTCGGGAACATAGGAACGATTTACGCAACCACAGGGAGACGAAGGCTATCGTGATGCACGCTGATAAAGAGGGACATTTACCGAACTGGAATGGTGCCGAAGCCCTACACAGCGACCTAAAGAAAACCGAGAGGTGGCTGATTGAGGCGGCATACATCCGAACTGAAGAAGTCACGAACGTATCACAAGGATTTTTCAAGTTACATACGAGCATAGCAGAACGAGTTAAAAAGAAAACGACATGAAGAAACTCTATCGATCGATCGCCGAATTTCTCTTCGGGGAGATTTTTTTTTTTTTTTGATAAACTGTTTAATACTTTGTAATATTTTTCGAATGCATTCAAAAAATGTATGATTTGTGAAATGTGTTAGATCGCCCATGACTAAGCAAATATAAGCGAAACGTCGGGTAGCTTATCTTTAATTTCATTTAGTTTAATGTAATATTTCGCATTAAAGTAAATATGGCCTTTCGTACGCTTTATTAACAGTAATCTTTCTGTTGGCCATCACCATCTCCTCCACTTTGGCGACGTCAGTAGCTGTGACCATCGTCCTCAGCCTGCTTGCGCGTGCCAGGTCGCGCACGCTCTCCCTCCCCTCCCCAAACTTTTTCTTCCGCTTCCGAACTGCGGAATCACTAAGAACATGGCTCCCGTACACATTCACGAAGTTGGCGTGGATGTTAGCTGCCGGCTAGCCCTGATAGCTAGGAATCTTATCACTGAACGTTGATCCTCTCGGGTGGCCGATGCCATTTCTAAAGCAGTCTAAAAAATGGTGTTATTTGATCTGCTCCATATCGTCACAGAAATGGAATAAGAAGCTGAAAATGCGGTCACTTCGACATAAAGGTCTGAATTCTAATGCCTGAAAAAATCACGTGCGTAGACCGCGTGAGCCGTGAATTTTATGTAATTGCTCTCCGGAACTTACTTGTTGAACGCACAGTTTACAAGAAATCAACGAAATATTGGTTGATGAATATTAAAGTTTTTGAGGCCGGCTTTTACTTAGCTGGGGCTGTATCTCCAAAAGTATTAGACGGACAAGGCTGAAAATGTCACAGCACGAATCGTCGCTCAAGATAACCCCCCATACACAGTTAAATCAAAATCTGAGAGGTAGGGTGTTATTTCGAGATTTTTTTTTGTCGATCTGTCGTGGAATGCCCCATATATAATACCTACGCGAGTTATCATGCATTAACACGCGCACCGACGGGGGGGGGGGGTATCCTGAGGCTTTTCGCGAATAGCGGGAAAACCGCCGGCGCTATGCGCCGCGAAATTTGGTACGACTATTCTCTTATCAATTTTACACATGGTGTGCGAGTTTGAACCTCCTAACTTTTAAGGTCAGGTCACCAGGTCACTTTGAATGACCCAACCTCAAGCCACTTTTTTGCAACTTTGTCACCGTGCCAGAGCTACAGTAGATGTCGGAGGCCTTTGAAAGTCGCAGAATGTTATTAAGTCATTAGTAGCTACAATTTGTATATCTCGGAATTTTGATATCGGTGACCTAAGGTCAGGTCAATTTCTCGACCTCCCCATTGTAAGTCAACGGGGGAAAAATCAACTCCCTGTTTTTACCACTAAAACGGGTCGGAATGGCCCCATAGGTATACCATTCATGACTTCATATACGATCAACCTTCACTACCTTGAGGTCAGTTTTGCTGTTGGGTAGCTGTAAGGTCATGTGACGTCATCAAAGGTCACCAAATGTTTTTTGCCAATAACTCCGTACAGGAACAAGATACAGCCGCGCGGATGGTCTCATTGTATTCAGCTTGTCAAGACGCAGGCGCTGACACATCGTATCAAAACACACGCTACATCAGCGCTGGCAGCGCCACTCGATTGCACAGCACCAACGCCATCTGTTTGTCAGTGCTCACTGCTCAGCGCCCTACAGATCGTAGCATCAACCCAAACGAGCTCGAACAATAATAACTAACAATGACACAGCGCGAACACATATATTACAACAATACAAATCAAACCATCCTTTATAAGCCAATTCTAATAATTAATTTCAGGTCGATCATCAGATGCGTAACTAAAAACGTTTAAATAATAATAATTAATAATATATAATAATAATCAGAGCTGGGCAAGTGCGTTCCTTTAGTGCGTTCCTGCGTTCTTCCGTACGTACGCACCGCCCTTTTTAGGAACGCAAGAACGCAGGAACGCAAAGTTTTTCAAAGGAACGCAAGTAAGAGGAACGCACCACCCGAAATTTTGAAGCGTTCCTGCGTTCTTGCGGAACCACCCGAAAAATTATATTGCTGCCAATGACCTCTGTGTCAAATGTTTAAATCTCGAGTACGTGTGTTTGCCGGTAGAGGCGCCCCTTGTCGGTCGAATCGAGGAAGGCTTGCTTAGATTTAGTGGTGATGTTTACTATTCGATTCGGTTTCAGGCATTAAATGCGTAAAGATTTTTAGTGGTGATGTTTACTATTCGATTCAGTTTCAGGCATTAAATGTGTAAAGTAAATATGATAACTTTTACTAAGATACATCTTTTAACTTAACTATTGTTTTTAAGCAGGTCGTATTTTTGTTGAAAACCCTACGGATGATATTGGTAAAACGTATTTCAGATATTCGATTCGGAAAAGAGATGTCGAGATGCTTTTCGGCCCCACGTCGCCATTCTGGGTATTATGTGATCGATTCGCCCCGTGTTTGGTTGGGCCCGCGCCGCGTGGTTCGGCGGTATTTTTTAGGGAGGAACGCAGGAACGCAGGAACGCTAACGCACCGAGCGAAAAAATTGAGGAACGCTATTCCAGGAACGCACTAACCGCGGCCGGAGGAACGCAGGAACGCTAACGCACTACCGAAAATCGAGGAACGCGCCCAGCTCTGATAATAATATATAATAATATATAATAATTAATAATAATGACCACACGAAAACGATAAATAAGGAAATATTTGAGCAAAATAGAAATAGCGTACCGGATATTGATCTTTTCGGGTCTGTAGGAAGGCAGCTGTGAAAACACCACATAATCTGGAGCATACCAGAAATCACCAAAAACGTCTTCCACGTCAAGTGGCTCGAGCCAGCCACCGGAGCACGCGGCCAGCCGCACACTGGTCGAAAACGCTCCAGCGAGAGGCCAGCGGCCTTTCCGCAAAAGTTTTTTGCTTGTTATTCCACAACTAGTGAAGCAAACTTCATAAAACTTTGCATACCTTCTCTGCCATATGTAAGCTATCATTTGGATGTCAAGCACTAAATATATGACGTGAATCTGTTAAGTTATGACGTCATAATTGAGTATAATACAGGATCTAGCACCACTTTAAGTCAACAAGGGAAATTGGGAGCTGCTATTCGGGCACCGGGAATGGTTTCATGCGCTCCTTGCAAGGTCCAGTGCTTGACTTTAGCATTGTTGACTTTGCGTGACGTCATTTATGACGTCACTAAGGCCATATAAGTTTTTCGTCAATAACTCCTGATCAGATGGAGCTAGAGAGTCGGGAAAGCCACCATTGGACTCAGGAAGACCTACCGAATCGAATGATATGCAATATGACCTCCTTCAACCATTTTCGTGACCTGATGGGCTCCGACCTGACCTTGACCCGAGGTTAACACCTTAAGTTGACTTCACCCGATCACCAAGTGTAGGGGAAGTTGGGGCAATGCCGGAGTTGGGGCAAAGCCGAAATTCGAGATATTTCGAAAACCGTAAGACATGGATGCCACCTGTCAGTGATGCTCTGAAGCTTAAGTGACTACAATTATCGCATGTTTGTTACGAGTCGTCATTCGGAATACTTCGGCTGTGAGGGCGTCAAGAGCGTTTTCAAGGTACGCGTTCCTTGTACTACATGCGCCTTTGAAGCTGCATTTCTTACTCATTATGCCTCCGTTTGTCTGGCCAATTCGGTCAAGTAATCTTCAGCATGTCGTTGCATAAGTGTGCTGCCTATTTGAAATTTATACGGCACGTTGAAAAGTTATGGGCTTGCAAATGAAAGTATGGCTGGCTGGGGTAATGCCGAAAACGTGCAATTACGCACGTTAAAACACGCTACGTGGACTTTAATGCTGTAGAATAGCAACGCGAATTTTTAGTCACACAAATTACACTTTCAACCGACACAACGGCCTGTTACCTATAAGGAATTATTTACCTGCATTTTCTTATTATGCTGGCATTTTCTTATTATATCACACAATTATAACTTCCAGTGTGCACCAAGCGTACTCAAGCTCTTAAAACGCGTGTCAGCTTTGATAAATTCTGGATAAAGTTTGAGATAAAGTGGCAAAACATCAATGTCGGCATCCCCCGTAGATCATTTCTCCCATTTTCGGCTTTCCCCGCAGTCCGGGGCAACGCCGAAAAAGTCACTTCTTTGATATTTTTAGTTTGTGCGCTTAACGGTATGCGAATTCACCAAATGCGCCTGGTATGTTTGAAAGGCAAAAGACTGGCCTCTCGAATGACGCCAACAAGAATAGCTTATGTTGTCTACCTTGCGTGCTACGGGCGTCAGAAAAAAGTATTCGGCGTTCCCCCAACTTCCCCTAGCATTCAACGCGCCTGAGCTAGACAAACACGATGATGCCACAATCGCGGCAGTGCGACCATTTTTGGCAAAGTAATTAACCTAAAACCGAGCACGTGCCTTGTGGCACTTACCTGACCTAAGAGGTCACTGGTTGACCAAAGACCTTAAAATCGGGTAGTACCTAATTTTTGCGTCTTATAACGGCACACAAGCTTGTTTTTTCCGCGAGGCTCTAGCTCAATTAGAGGCGAAACGGCGAGGGAGTTGTACCAACCCTCCCCAGTCAATATAGAAAACCAGTCGGTCCGGCCAGGGTTAAATACCGGAATTGTTATCTAATGTAAAAAGACGGCCCAAGGTAACCCGACGTCAGTGACAGGTGTCCTATAGTTGCAGCGTCTTATATTCACGAAGGTTTCAATTTCCACTTTCTTCAGCCGAGTGATGGTTGTCAATAGCAAGGCTCTCTAAATGCAAGCCGTAATCAGTGGCGCGGGAACTTCTTCCAGACTGGGGGGCTGAACCATAATAGAAATCAACCTAGGGTACCCCCAAATCTAGTTTTCTCACCGGTTTTAGGCCACTTATTTTTCAGACCTTGGCCTTTTCAATAACAAAAAAAAAAAAACGAAAATATTTTCAAAAAGTGAGGTATTCCGTCTCAGCTGAGTGAAGAAACTACCGTTTTGGCAACCTGGAGTAAAGGTTTAAATCTGCCAAATGAGTTGCCGAGCCAGTGAAATAGGTGGATTTTTCACTTACATGCTTTCTTCCTTTGTGACCCACAACCCCTAATTTGGGGAGGACAAGCTGCCCGACGGTTCCTGGCCTCATGAAACGTTGTGGGGCACCGCCCCCACGGCCGCAGAGTTGTGGGGGCAAGCTTCCCCCACTGCCCCCTCCCCCGTTTCCCACGCCTATGTATGAATCTATGAAATTATGTTGGTAGATTTCCGATTTCGATTCCTCCAGCTGGGGGGGCTCAAATACATTACGAGCCCCCCAGCCGAAAAGCTGGGGGGGCTCAGCCCCCCTAGCCCCCCCGGTTCCCGCGCCACTGGCCGTAATCGCCACGCAATATGTGGAAGGCTTTTGATGTCAATACATACATAAAATATAAATGCATGCATAAAACGCGCTTTTCACAAAATTCATAAACTCAAGCGCATCTGTTTTTAATGACCAGTCAACTACGCATGCATGCGTGCAGGCCACACAGGTCAGCGTAAGCCGGGCGCGGCGGCCGAGCCGAAACTGGGGCGGGGCGGGCGGTAGTTGGGTAGGAAGAGCGGCTCCTGCAAATTTTGCGCAAATATGCGCAGTTAGCTTTTATGTTGCCCTGGTGTAAATTTAAATCCTACTTCATCTCACAAAAAATCAGAGTGGAACTAGATGGGACTACCTGTTGTTTCCTTACCTAAACTTTGCAGTTATATTCCAGAATCACTGTAGGAGAGCCTTCATAAAAAAGCTAAAGTACATCTTAGTTAGGGAAAAAGTATACCAAAAATTTTGCACTGACCAGTCGGCAACTTCATAACGAAGATTTTGATGCATAATATGTGGGATTTCAATTTGGTGTCCATCAGCAATAAGACTCTGAATATCCGGCTCAAGAAACCTCTTGCTCCGCGTCAGTTTCCGAGTTCTGGGATACCCCATCTTCGGGGGCTGATTACAGTTATTTTTGGTCACCCGGATTAGTTTTTTTTTTGGCCTAAGTATAATAATTTGATCAATTTCAAATCGATCTATATAAAAAATAATCCGAAACTCCGGAATCGCCCGTGGCCTCTCGTGAGGGCGTTTCCGACCAGTGTGAGCCGGCCCAACAGCAACGACAGAAAATGGCCCGCGTCCACCGAGTTTGTTTGTTTGTTTGTTGGGTTAGGCACTTTCGGTCGACAAGACCATTGCAGAGCCGGAAGGATGATAGGATATAGGGGGAGACATTGGTCTGGGCAGGCACCCTAGTGAGTCACCGGGGCTGAGCCCGTCCAGAGGACAGGCCACCCAGCCCCAAGGCACTCACTGCACCCGGCTACGGGGTGCGCTCCCTCAGGAGCAGCGGTGCCGCTCCAAGGGAGCAGCCCGCATGAGATAAAGTTGCCTGTCCAGCCCGGAGGGGGGTTGCGGCGTGGAGGAGAAGGATTTCAGTATCCTGAGGATAGAAGCATGGAAAGGTGCGTCCACCGAGCAGCGCGGACCAGCCAGTAGCCACACAGCCACGTGATCAGCCACCCCCGGGGCAGCGCAGAGGCGCACTCAGCGAGCTGCACATCTAAAGGAGTGCACAGACGCAGCGCACATCAGACACGGCCTGAAGCCGCCACTGCTGCCGTCGACCAGAAGCGGCCAGAGCCGTCCCGAAACCGCCGGCATCGCGCTGGAGACGGGGACAAGAAAAATTAGAAGAAACTTTAAGGCCAGCGGACGGCCCTGGCCTCAGAGGTCAGTGTAGGACCCTCAAAGACCGGTATGGAGCTGGTAATAGCTGGCGTGGGTTTCTTGAGCCTCGTGACACTAGAATAAGGGCCGGGGCCCCATACGCCCAAGGGGGCCCAACGCTTGTTTTTTAGGGGGGGGGGGGCAAATGATATGATGGCCCCCTGATTTTCCCTTGGGGGGCATGGCCCTGACGCCCCCCTCTGCCCACCGTCTCCGATCCCCACTCAGATGTTCCAGGAGGTGATTGATTTAGGAAATGTTGGCTTGACCAGCGGCCGGCCCAGAGCGGCGGCCCGGCCAGTACCGCCCTGGGCCTAACCTCCCGCTTGGTCAACGCGCACTGTGGCGACCAAGCCCCCCATACAGCTGAGTCTGCCCCAGCTCGTAACCGGCGGGCAGCTGCATATCGTCATTGGTCGGGCTTTATAAACTGGACCTGGATGTAACCAGCCGAGTTCGTTTCAGCAATCATGCCGGGCACCTCCAGAATCGGCTGCCGGCTGGGGTGTCTCCTCGGGTGAAGCTGGGAAACAAACTCGACCAATTTCTCGGACGAGTGCCGGCCTGCCGTATCCAGCTTTACGGCGACCACACACACGTCCCTGGAGGCCGGAGGGCACTGTCACATCTGTGGGAGGCACACCGCTCGTGGGCCTTTTCTTTTTATTTACCGTGGCGATGTTGACGCGACCGTTCGCAAGGCAAAACACATGTGTCCGAAGAGCTGAGCAAGTTGCGCCATTATTGTGTCCCGGGTTCTTTGCTTGTCTCTAGTAAAGGGAGCTACTATGCATTTCAGACCCCATGAGACCCTGTTTTTCGGCGATAATTTATTCAATTTTTGTCTAATCGGCTTGAAATTTTGACATCAGACATTTCAGCTCAAGCGCCGATTTTCACAAAATGTTAATATTTAGAGCACTTGTCATAGGCTCGTAATGCTAATTAGATTTTGCACCCGGATGGAGGCTCGTTCGCTACCGCAGCGGATTGGATGGGAGCGCTGGCCAATCACGTTGCGCCGGGCCCAACTAAACTCCGCCCACTGGCCGTGACCGCGCTGGCTGGGTCTATTCCGGCTCAGTCGGCGGCAGCACCGCGGAGAGGTCGCACGGGGGCCGCGCACTGGAAACATACATGGAATCGACAGGAAGTGTCTGAGCGAAAGCTTGCTCTTCATTTGGGGGGGGGGGGGGGTTGGTAACCGCTTCTCAATGCTAATTAGATTTTGCACCCGGATAGAGGCTCGTTCGCTACCGCAGCGGATTGGATGGGAGCGCTGGCCAATCACGTTGCGCCGGGCCCAACTAAACTCCGCCCACTGGCCGTGACCGCGCTGGCTGGGTCTATTCCGGCTCAGTCGGCGGCAGCACCGCGGAGAGGTCGCACGGGGGCCGCGCACTGGAAACATACATGGAATCGACAGGAAGTGTCTGAGCGAAAGCTTGCTCTTCATTTGGGGGGGGGGGGGGGTTGGTAACCGCTTCTCCCTGCTTAGTATATCAACACCGATCCAGCTCAGAATATGAAGAATACTCATAATGAAGATATTAACCTCCCCAGAGGCCAGAACCAACTTTAAATAGAGAGCTGAGTCATGACTCATGATGCACTATCTGAATATCAGAATGAATGCACATTCTGACGCCTATCTCATGGTCAGGTCGTGCCACTATTCTGTCACCATTGACCTATGACAGCATGCGAAGCCTCTGCACCACTCGAAAATATCGATACGGTGTTTACCATATCTTGCGAATTTGACGTAGTCTGACCAATGTCTTGCATCAGTTCACAGTCACTTGACATCCACGATTTTTTTTTTAATGACATTCAATCAAGCAAAAATCCAGTCACTAGCCCTGAACTTAGTATTAACCCGCGCCCCGTAGGGCTACCGGCGGACCCTACCACCCGTAGGGGGGGGGGGGCCGTTTCGGCCCCCCCTAAGATCTCGGAAAGTTACCGGCCGATTTTCAAAATTCAAACGGCGTTCGATAGCCCCACCCGGGAACTACCTTGTGACCAAATTTCATTGACCTAGGTCAAACCGATGACGTCACAGGTCAGGTCAAAGGTCAGATTTTCACCGTTCACAGGCAATTCAAGAAATGTGCTGTGAAAGCGAGTAAATTGGTAATTTATTGAAAACCATCGATGGTACATTGTTCGTCAAACACATACTTTGCTATCTGAGGTCACTGATACCAGGTCAGGTCACAGTGAGGTCAGGTCACCGGGGGTCACAATATGAATGTGTCGTGTGATACTTGTTTTATGGTCCATTTTACATGACAAATGCGATTATGTGGGTTAGGCAGCATTTGGGGCCTGCCTAGGTCACGTTTTTGTGAAGGTCAGGTCAAGGTCAGGTCAAATTAGGTCAAATTTCAAAGTTGATATTTTTGCATAAAATGGGTATCGATTCGATGCAACTCGTCACGGGGAGTCTAATGGTGGTCTTCGTTTTGCTCTAGCCTCTACGAGTTCTAGAATTGCCAAAAATTGAGTTTGAAAATTTGACGTCATCATTTTTGAACAGTTTTTTCGCTATAACTTGGCCAAAAAACGAGGTATCGATCTGAAATTTGGTACATGGGTGGAGAATGTTTGAAAAAGTTACCCCGGCCGGCGACCGATAGTCGCGGGAAGACGATATACTCACGTTGTTCTCAACGGTCATCATCAAACCCTTATTCTGACGCATGGAATAGGATGCTGTGTTTGCTCAAGGATGAGCGTTGTATCCGACACCGTATTATTCATAACATTTTTGGAATGATCGAAAAGGCAATTTCCTTTTAAATTATTATTTCTTTTTACTTAAACTTCCAATTTCACACCGAACCCAAACCAAACCATATGCCATTTTGAGTACCTAAATGTTGCGTTTTCAGCTTTTTATTGTGTCTCAAAATAGCTACAAAAAGACAACTCACCATAGTAGAAGCTTTACAGAGAAATTGACAGATCGAACCAAGCAAAGCACTAAAATAGGTCACTGACATCCACGGGCGTAGGTAGCCTTTTTCAATGTTGGGCGGCTCTTATAATACAAACATGGAGTCGATCCAGGAATATCGACCGGTCCCGGTCTCGTAGCTCAGTTGCTAGAGCGTTGGATTCCGCGTGGCGAGAGCACGCGGGTCGCGGCCCGGTTACAACAGTCCGAGTTCGAAGCATGATGGCCGCTCGGTGTTTATGAGCACCCTGACGGGTACGCTCATAAACGGGTGTGGTTGCGGTTAGTGGCAGGTCAGTTGAAGGCAATGAGGTCAAGCAGTAGTTTTGAAAAAGTGCGCCGAAGGCGCGCCAAAATTTCGAAACTGAACAGGATGTGAGAGCAATCTTGGCATTGGCGACCACACGCGGGTCTTAGGGTTGGAGATTATGGCAAGTTAAGTAAATGGTAAATACCTACCTGATTTGCAATATTACGCCCATGGAAGTCAACATTCGAAGAGCGTGAGTTTTCTTTTCTCGTATGGAGACAGCTTTTAGGATTTACAAGAGTAGAAAAGTTACCCCGGCCGCGCCGGGGTAGGCTGAAAGTTACCCCGGCCACGGCCGGGGTGGCCGGGGCAGGTTCTCCACCCATGATTTGGTATGTAGATAGAAGACGATAGGCACTATCACATATACTCCGGTTTTTTCGAAACTCAAAAAAACTTTTTGGATTTTTTGGCGAATATATCCAAAAAAATGCTTTTTTGATTTTTGGGGGTCAAAACTCAAAAATTTCAAAAATTCGAGATAGCAGTTTTGTAGCCCTGTCAATTCTACACCTTTTATGTTGTTATCATTTTTCTGTATCTTCAAAGCTGTAGTCCTGACAGGTCTTCCCGCGAAGGTCTTTTTTCGGTCGAAAATGACAGAACATGACGTCACTCTGACGTCATTTGTGGCCAACCTATCATAGCCTCTGGAAAAATTTTTGGTCACAATGTGTAAAATTGATGGCCGGAGGGGTCCTGAAAGTTTGGTGGCGATATCTCCAGCCGTTTAGGAGATATCGACCGAAAAGGACAGGGGGGCCGTTTCGGCCCCCCCCTACGGGGCGCGGGTTAAAGTAGGGATATCTTTATTGATTGACATGGTGTAGGTTAATTTTCGATAAATGCAATAACGAAGGCTAGTGCGCTAATTACGAGCGCTAATTTCTACTGTATCGTTATTACTGCAACGGCAACCGCAAGGCAGCCACGTCCAGTGCGAGCCGCCCCGGTCCGGCATACGGCCTTGGGTGCGGCGGCTACTGCCCCGTCGGCTCCACGCATCCGACTGACCGGCTTAGGTCACCGGTCCGTCCGCCGGGAGGGCGGAGCTTAATGGTCACGTGCCTGTGACGTCACGCCTACGTACGGATAGCCTCTACTCCACTGACGGATTTACGGAGCTGATTTTAACATTACGAGGCAACGACAAGTACCCTAACAATTGATATTTTGTTAAGATACCATATTAGCGAAAATTGGCGCTTGAGCTGAAATGTGCATTGTGAAAATTTGAAGCAAATTGGACAAATATTAAAGAAATTATCGTCAAAAAACAGGGTCTCATGGGGTCTGAAATGCATAGTAGTGTCCCTAGTGGTGGTGACGCCCAAGTCTGTAGGTAGAGCCCACTGAACTCTAATATATACGAAAAGTAGAGCCGAAAAGTAGAGCCGGTAGAGCCCCCTCCCCCCCAAGTCATGCGCGGGCGGGATAAATGACGAAAATATTTTTACCCCCTACCGCCTCAGGCGATCACGTGCCGTCACCCACCTGGGCCTGGTAGTTTCAGGGCACAAGCTCGTATGCAAATTTTGTCTGCTTTTTAGACACCTCTTCACCTTGCCTCTTAGTCCCTGGCACCTTGTACGAGAGGTCACCTTCATCACCCCTAGCTCATTCCTCCGCTGCGATGGGTTTTGTTTCAGTTTCAATGACGTTTTAAATACCTTTTGTTTCTTTTTTGTATTAATATCTCGAAAACAACGCTCATTTTTCTTCAAAGTGAATAAAAACCCAAAGTTGTTGAAGATTGATTACGTTTAGACAACCTAAATTGCAAAATTAGATTTGATTAAAGCAAGGTACGTAGTACTATGATTGTGATGCTTAGTTACAAGTGTGGTCGCTCTGGGTGGTCAGCTGTTCGGAAGCGCGACATTTATTGATGCTGTGCTCCAAACAAACCAAGGCCAAACAACTAAGCGGGCAAACACTTGGTTAGACTTCAATATTCTTGCGGAAGGTAAGATAATATTTTCAATTTTTGTGCATTATTTTTGTGTGAAAATGTCTGTTTTTATTTACTTTAGGACCAGGGTGGAGCTTCCTGTACAGTTACGCGGTGACATTGAGAGGATATGCCGATGAAGTATCGTTTATTTTTTGTCGCAACCGGAAGATGTATTTACTTACCTGGTTTACTTACCTGGTTGGGTTCCAATGTCCGACTGTGAGGGAATGGCAATTTAGGAAGTTGAGGCAGGGAGTGGACTACGGAACCCCAGAAACATAAGGCGCGCCAAACAGTAGTGCTGGAATGTCCTATGAGCACAATCATAAATAAACTGTCTGGAAATGTGCGCCTCACAACAGTAATTGACATGTAGCATATACTAGTTTCCTAAGATGAGACAGTAAGACATGGTATCAGCCATTACGAGAAACAGTACAATGAGTCATTCAGTTCACTGTCTAGTTTTCCTTTAAATCGCGATACATTATCCGCGCATACAGCTTCCGCAGAGAGAGAGTTCCATACAGATATACACCTACGAGAGAACGAGCGCTTCCTTACATCGGTTCGCAAGGTCGAGGGAAAAATTTTGTAGCAGTGACCTCGGGTCCGAGATTGAGGAGGCTGTAAGAACAAGTCAGCTGGCTTGATGATCGACTTACCATGAAAAATTTTCCAGCATTGAATGAGGTCAGCACGGAGCAGCCTTCCCTGGACCGAGTAGAGGTTTAGGGCTCTCAGTCTGTCACCATAGGATAAGGACTGCATACCGGAGATGCGTTTAGTCCATCTTCGCTGCACACTTTCCAGTAGCTTAAGGTCCTGGACATATCCGGTGTTCCAGACGCAAGAACAATATTCAATAACGGGGCGTATATGTGTGGTTAAGAGAAAAAGCATAAACTTGGGGGAGCGGCACACCGTCGACTTTAGAAAACTGTATGCTAGCCCGCCTGCCCTGTGAGTGACTGATCTGACATGGTCATGAAACTTCAGGTCCGTGTCTACCAAGACTCCCAAGTCCTTAGCCGAAGAAGCGTGTGGGATGTGATTGCCATTGAGGATGTAGGTTGGGGCAGGTAGTTTCGATGAGGATCTAGGGAAACGCAGCACAACGCACTTTGCCACATTCATATGCAGTCCCCACGAGTCAGCTGTAAAGTGGAGCTCGTCAATATCACGTTGCACATCTGCTTGGCGTAAAGCTGTGGACGAAGTAGGGTGATTAACACAGGCATACACTTTGAGATCATCAGCAAAAATTTTGTAATTACATGCGAGCTGTGCGCCAACGCTGTTAATATATATCAAAAAGAGCAGAGGGCCCAAAACGGATCCTTGCGGCACGCCACTCAGTACCTCTCTTGTCTTGCTCAGCTCACCATTAATACTTACTCTCATATGGCGGGAAGTCAGAAAAGAATGTATCCAATGTAATGTGTTACCATCAACCCCTATGCATTTCAGCTTGGATATCAATATGCTATGAACGACGACATCAAAGGCCTTGCTAAAGTCGAACAAGATTACGTCTATAACGCCTCCCTCGTCAACACATTTTGACACATGGTCATACACGAGTAGTAACTGGTCCATTGTGGATCTGCCGGAACGAAATCCAAATTGGTTAGGAGATAGAATGTCATTGTTCTCCAAGAACACAGTGAGGTGATCAGCAATGATGCGTTCTAGGGTTTTGCCACAAACAGAGGTTAAGCTAATGGGACGATAGTTAAGCGGATCGTAGCGTGGTCCTTTCTTAAAAATAGGAATAACGGCTGAACGCTTCCAGTCGTCAGGCACAACCCCCTCTGCTAAAGAGCGGGTGAAGATAGTGCATAGAGGGTAAGCGATGTGTGGGGCACACTTGTTCAGCAGCAGGGGATGCAGATTGTCAGGTCCCATAGAAGAGCTGCAATCTAAAGAGTGCAGGGCTTTGAGAATGGACTCAATCGAGAATGAAATGGGGTCAATGACACAATCAGCACGTTGGTAGGGACGAGGATTGGGAGGGGCGACCGACGAGTACACGGAGGCAAACGAGGAAGCAAACACCTCGACCATCTCACCGGGTGCGTCGGTGAGCTGTCCTGACTGGAGTCTGATTGGACCGACTGAGGGTCGACCCACCTTCTTCCGACGAATGTAAGTATGTATAGCCTTGGGATTGTCTTTGGATTGAAGGAAGAGGTTCTCCTCATACTCTGCCTGGCGAGAAACCGCAAAGCTCCGGTAACGGTTGTTGACAGACTTAAAGGCAGAATATGCGGCAAATGACTCGCTAGAGCGACGACCAAGACGCGACCTGACGTTCTTATAATGCAACCAAGCTGAGTGTCTTTGGTTGATCAAACTGTTTGGAGGCCGCTTGAGCCAAGGGGGATTGTCATCACCACGCTTTGGTATCACTGGTACAAATTCATCGGTAAGTTGCTGAAGGATACCAGCAAAACGTTTAAAGGAGCTATCTGCGTCTAAATGGGCCAATTCAAAGTCCCAATCAATAGAGGCTAAGTGGGAGGATATCGCAGTATAATTACCTTTAAACCAATGCTTGTGCTTGGCACCGGTAGTCATACTAGCGTCTGGTACATCCAGAGAGAAGGCATATTCAAACTTGGTGGGGCTGTGGTCACACCCAGGGATAGGAGGGAGAACTTCTACCTGCCCAATTCGATCTGACTCAGAGGTGAGGACGAGGTCTAGTATGTTTCCGGACCTCGGGAAGGTAGGTTCTCGTATAGTGATTCTAAAATTCTTAAATCAGGGAACAAGCTGTTCATACCAATAATTTCAAAATTACCTATCGTAAACAGAGAGTCACATGATAACGCATGCTCTCTAATCATAATGGATCTTAGGATAGATAATTTTGATAGATGCCTACCTATAGTCTGTTCCATATCAAGCTTGCAGTCGGAGTTTCTTCGGCAGATCGCTCCACTGCTCAAGAATTTGCGTCTTAAAATGTAAGAGCTGTATATACAGAAATCACGCACTGCTTTCAGCAGGGCACTTTGGCTGCAAGCTTGAAACGGAACAGAGTATAGTCATGTGTTATAATCAATAATCATATCTATCATTAGAGATCATGCGTTATCATGTGACACTCCGTTTATGATAGATGATTTTGAAATTCTTGGTATGAACAGCTTCTTCCCTGACTTAAGAATTTTAGAATCATTATAGGTACATGTTCCGGTTGCGACCAAAAATAAATGACACTTCATCTGCATATCCTCTCAATGTCACCGCTTAGCTCTATGATGTTTGTATTCCTATACAGTTTGTGGGGCAGCTGCCCCACAAACTTGCAGTTTTGCCCCACCAATCTCACCTGAGCTCTGTTCGGTTGCTGTTTTTATATCAGCGTGCTGTCGGTTTTCCCCATATAAGGAGCTTATTGCTGGCGCTTCTTGGCCTCTCATTGGTCTAACAAATAGACCACTTGAATTCGACCAATGAGGAGCTAAGAAGTAGCATGCTTGCAGCCTGCTGATAAATAAATGAGGGGCGAACAGAGCTCAGGTTATATCTCACCTTATTACATCGCAATAAAGTTCCACAGCATGACGTCACCACTGCTGCCTCTCATGTCTGGTTCCAAAACGCACGTATGGAATTTATCAGGAATAATTCACATGTTAAAATAAGGCGACATTCTAGTTTTTCAGTTTCAGTTTTTGCCCGTTTTGCTGGCTAACACACGTGCTTAGTTGAGAAAGTACTGGGAGCCAAACACCTTTTGAAAAAAGAAACTACCAATAAGATGTATGCTTTGTAGTCAATATTTCAGCTTCAGCACTTGAGCTCAAAAGTGCTTTGTGAAAATTTGAAGCCAATTTAACAAATATTAAATGATTTATCATTGAAAAACAGGGTCTTGTAGGGTCTAAAATCCATAGAAGCTCTGTGTGTGTTTCAGTGGCCGTGTGGGTCGGTGCTACTACTGCTACTGCTCTGGGTGTGTTTCAGTGGCCGTGTGGGTCGGTGCTACCGCTCTGTGTGTGTTTCAGTGGCCGTGTGGGTCGGTGAGTCGTCGCGCCCCGGCTGTGTGCGGTGGACGCCGCCTGCAGCGCCATGGACCTGGACAAGCTCGCTTCCAGTCCGTCCAGGATGGCCGACCTGCAGCCCAGCATGCCCAAGTTTTTGCGAGAGTCGAGCATCGCGTTCGGCTCCGGGCAGGCTGCTGGCTTCCAGATACCATGTGTGATCGGCAAAGAGGGCCAGGTGATCGCGCACGGCCTCACCTCCGGCATGGGCATCGCCATCTTCACCAGCGGCGGCGACTCACAGGGTGAGAGAGACAGAGACAGAGACAGAGACAGAGACAGACAGAGACAGTCGCTCGGTGAGCTGCAGGAGGAGTCAGTGATGTGGGGGGGGGGGGGGGGAGGGGGCAGTCACAAGCTGTCACGAGCTGCAGAGCGCAGTTACTCAGCGCTGAGCTGGGGGGGGGGGGAAGGGGCAGTCACTAATTCGATGAGCTGCAGGGGGGGGGGGGGGGCAGTCACTAAGTCGATGGGCTGCAGGGGGGGGGGGGGCAGCAGTCACTAAGTGGATGAGCTGCAGGGGGGAGGGGGCAGCAGTCACTAAAAGCGACACAGCCTACCCACACTGCATGACACTGGTCTGGGTCGGTGGCTGGAAGGTGATGTGGGCCGCCTGTGACATCAGCGAAGCGGTGAGGGCCGAGCCCGGAGGCGCATGGCTCGGGTCGGCGCGGCGCGGCGGCTGGCGAGGGCTGGGGAGTGAGGCGGGGTGGAAGCACTGACCATCGCGCGGCTGGGCGAGTGTAGTTAACTTTCGCGTCTCCATTCGCCAAATTATTCTACCTATCAATTGCGCTAAAGCATTTGTTAAAATGCCCTATGCCCAAGACAGCGCCTATTATTTATTTGCTGTGCGTATTACGACGCACTTAAGCGTGGCAATGGGACAGCCGATAGAAGTTATATCACACGTGCATCGGTGCGCGGAGCTATATTTTGCAAAACATATTAGTATTAAAGGTAGTGTGCCAGCTTTCCTGGACCATATGGAGTTAATGACCCGGATAAGAAGAACCGGATTTTTAGAACTTATCCATGCCTTCAAAACTCATGGAAACGTCTTAAATTCTTCAAATTTTGAGTACCTACCCCAGTGCGAAGTTCGCCCCGACGGGTTGTCGGTCGTACCCCAACCAGATTTCACACCACTATGAACAATAAATGCACACACTGAAATCGCTATTACCGATAGGCTCATCCAATCAAGTTTCGATAAACCCGTTCATCATCATCTCCTGCGGTTTCGAACACGCCTGTTAGGTGGCTTCTGATGCTCGTCGAGGTCGGAATTCCCAAATACGCTGCTCATACTTTGTGGTGCGGTGGTGGTGCGTCGGGCCGCACGCTCTGACTTCGGCCAAGAAAAATGCGTCAGGTGATCATTGTCATTTCTGCCACTTTCGTGTGGTGAAATGTGGTCATAATTTAAAAGACGGCTGTTTCATATCAATTATTTTACATAAAATCATATTTCAAACCATAAATTAATGTTCGACAGCCAAATTAAAGAAACAATACCAATACAGGCTTACAGTTTAAGTTCGACATTGTGTTGTCTACGATCAGACAGCTGATAACTCATTCCCGTACGTCGTAACTCTATAACACTGAACTCTCTATAATGACCTTTGCTTATTGTCACATGTGCGCCGCATTCGCGATTGTTGCCGACGCCTGTTTGCAGGTCAGCCCACTACAGTTGTTATACATTTCGAAAAACCGAAAAACTTTTAGGCGAAAAAAGCACTATTCCAGGCCCATTTTTGATTTTTTTTTTGCGATATTAGGTAAAAACAGAAGCTTCTTATCCTAGGAAGAATAAAATGGGAAATCTTTGAAAGGTGGCACACTACCTTTAAGGTCTCGGTTGAGGAGATTGGTGTCTATTGTTTCGCACAGCGATCGTCCAGAGACGTGAGAACCAGGGGTTATGAGTAATGCGGCAGCCAACGCCCCACTTTAAAGCGATTATTACTGTTGCTCTAACGTGTGGTCGCAGCCACCAATAGCAAACCGTTCCAACTAGGAGCCAAAAAGACGGGCACTCAGGAGGGTTCGAACCGGGCTTCCTCGTGGGCCCTCGCCTCGAAGATGAGGGTGGCGAGCGAAAAAACTCAGGTGCTGGTCCTCTCTCAAGCCCCCAAGGACGCAGTCGACTGCTACATCAAGGTAGCAGGGGAGACCGTGGCCGCGGGCGCCCAGCTGAAACTCCTTGGAGTTACTCTAGACCGCACCCTCCACTTCGGGGCGCACTGCAGAAATCTGCGACAGAAGACTCGTCCCCGGATAGCCCAGCTCAAGAGGCTAACTGGGCGTGACTGGGGCCTCCGAGAACAGCAACTTCGAGCGGTGGCCAATGGATATGTCAGGGGCCCCCAAGAACATGCTGCTGCGGCCTGGCTGCCTGCCACACCCGCTTCCCACGTCGAGATCCTCGAACGTGAGGTGCGGGCGGCCGCGCGCGTGATCACGGGCTGCCCCGTCTCAACACGGACCCACGCGCTGCTGGCGGAAGCCGGTATGCCCCCGGTCTCGGAGCGGCGTCTTTCGCTGGCGGCCCGCTTCCTGGCCAAGGCGAGAGCCCTGCCGCGCGAGGACCCGCTCCGCACCGTCGCCGACGAGGTGGTGCCGGCGCGCCTGTCCTCCGTCACTGGTTGGAGACAGGTGGGCATGGAGGTTTGGGAGGCGGCTGGCGTGTCGTCGCCAATCGAGCCCATCCTCGCTAGCCGGCAACCCCCATGGGTGACCACGAACGGCGTGACCTTCCGCCTGGACGTCGGGCCCGGCCTCCCGCCGAGAGCAGCATCTGCCCAGACGAAGCTGGAGGTAGCCACTCTCCACCTGAGCGGCCTCCCACAATGCGCCACGTGGGTATGGACGGACGGCGCGGCCGACGGAGGTGTCGCCAGCGGAGGTGCTGGAGCTCTGCTCGAGCTGCCGGACGGCGAGACCCGGGAGCTGCGGGTCGCTGCCGGCAAACTCTGCTCGAGCTACAGGGCGGAGCTCGTAGCCCTCAACGCAGCACTCGAGTACCTGCGACAGCACCCGGCGCACACAGAGGATCCAGTGGTGGTCTGCACAGACTCTCAAGCGGCTCTCCGAAGGCTGCAGGAGGGGCCGTCTGCGCAGTCATCGCCCCTCGCAACTGCGATCTGGGACAGCCTGCTGGAGCTGTCGTCGAGCGGTCGCCGGGTCCTCCTACAGTGGATACCGTCCCACTGCGGAATCCCGGGGAATGAGCGCGCGGACCAACTCGCCAAAGATGCCTCAACTCTCCCCCAAGAAGACGTCCCTGTTGACGTGACCACGGTCTACCGAGCTGCGGCGAGACTCGCGCGTGCCCGTACCACCAACCAGTGGCCTCCTGGCTGGTACCGCACGCTGATGGAGGGGCGTCCCCCGCCGCCGGTTCGTGGACCCAACAGGCTGGACGCAGTGGAGACTCACCAACTACGAGCAGGACACTGGTCCGGGTCAGCCCATTACCTGCACAGAATCGGGCGGCACCCATCGCCGGAGTGCGCCCAGTGCAGTGATCGGGGATGCCGGGCAGGATGGTGCCGCGCCTGCGGCGAAGAGGCCGACACCCCGGACCATGTCCTTCTGCGGTGCCCGGCGCTGATGAACGCCCGGCTCCGCATCTTCGGCACCATCTTCCCGAGCCTGAGCGACGTGCGACGGGACGACGCGGTGGCGGCCCTGGCGAGGGTCGCCAGGTACCTCCAGAGCCGTTAGGCTACAGCTCACCAGAGCCTGGAGGGACAACACAACAATAACAACCGGGCTTCCCCCACCGGTCTGCTCACGACACGGGCGTTCATCCACTGAGCTACCGAGAATGGTCCTCAGCTGCACAAAACAAAATGATGCAGAATTATAATGTATTTGAATAGGCTCTCGCATGCGCTTTCCTGAATGCTGAAAGAGGCTGTTTCAGCCTCAATAGGGTTAACTTTATTTTATCGGGCTCCTTAAGTGGCCTATGAGCCTTACGGACTTTTTACTCAGTTGACCCTATCGTAACTCTGTTAACCTCAGTGGAGTGGTCCGGTTTGTCGGTCCGTTTCTGCTGGACTCCCATCTACATCGGCTAACACGGCAGCGAGCTGGCAAACCGGGCGGCGATTGGGGCGGCCGCCTCTGCCGGCACTCGGCGCCTGCCGCCGCCGGCACTCGGCGCCTGCCGCCGCGGGCACTCGGCGCCTGCCTCTGCCGGCACTCGGCGTTTACCGGCCGTGCCATACCCTCCTATTCTGCCAGAGTGACAGCTAGAGTGCGGCGTGCGTGGAGGCAGGAAGCTGTCTATTACAACACACTTTCTTTTTCCTTTATCCGTGCGATCAAATTGCAAATGATTATTCGTTTTGCCCCTAATCCATCCAGTCCCTATCTAGTCCTTCCGTCTAGTCAGTTGTCTATTACGACACACTTTCTTTATTTATCTCACCTTTTCCTACTTTCATCTAGTCTATATAGTCCCCTTTACCACCTGTCTGTTTTAGTCCTTTTATCTAGAGTCAGTTCTTTCCAGTGTCACTCTTGTTTTACTAGAGTACCTAACGTTGTGGGCGCAAAATGACCTTTGTAGTGGGCGCTCCATAAAACCCTAATAGACAAAGTAAAGGGTCGAGCGGGGTGTGCTCTAGGTACAGGCGGGATGTGCTCCAGGGTCGGGCGGGGTGTGCTCCAGGGTCGGGCGGGGTGTGCTCCAGGGTCGGGCGGGGTATGCTCCAGGGTCTGGCGGGATGTGCTCCAGGGTCTGGCGGGGTTTGCTCCAGGGTCGGGGCGGGGCCGAGCTGGTCTGTTCCATGGTCGGGCTGATGTGTGACTTGTGTCCGGCTCGTTTCCAGGTATGAACGCGGCCGTGCGGGCGGCAGTTCGCATGGGTCTGTACGTGGGTGCGCGCATGTACTTCATTCGCGAGGGCTACCAGGGTATGGTGGACGGCGGCGACAACATAGTGGAGGCCGAGTGGAGCTCCGTCTCCGGCATCATCCACAAGGTGAGACGCGCCGCGGACCGCCGCCGGCCGAGCAGTGCGCCGCGGACCGCCGCCGACCCGGCCGCCGGCCCAGCAGTGCGCCGCGGCATGCCGAGCGCCACGGACTCACGCAGCGTGTTCTGTGCACAACGTTCGAGATTCTTGACTCGCTTAACTATAAGAAGAGATATTGGCGCACGTTCAGTTTTCCCGAGCCACCGGCTAGTGCTCTGCTCCGGTGTTTCTGTCTAGGATGGCGCTGTAAGTGCCAAGGGTGGCACTGTGACTGTCTAGGGTGGTACTGTGACTTAACAAGATCAAATGTGGCACTGTGACTGTCTAGGATGGCAGTGTGATTGTCCAGGGTGGCACTGTGACTGTCTAAGGTGGCACTGTGACTGTCTAGGGTGGCGCTGTGACTGTCTAGGGTGGCGCTGCTACCGTCTAGGGTGGCGCTGTGACTGTCTAGGGTGGCGCTGCTACCGTCTAGGGTGGCGCTGCTACCGTCTAGGGTGACGCTGCTACCGTCTAGGGTGGCGCTGGTACCGTCTAGGGTGGCGCTGCTACCGTCTAGGGTGGCGCTGCTACCGTCTGTGACTGGTTTGTCACTTGCCGTCTAGGGCGGCACTGTGACTGTCTCTAGGGTGGCACTGTGATTGTCCAGGGTGGCACTGTGACCGTCTAGGTTGACGCTGCTACCGTCTAGGGTGGCGCTGCTACCGTCTAGGGCGGCACTGTGACGGTCTGTGACCGGCTGCCACTTGCCGTCTAGGGCGGCACTGTGATCGGCTCTGCGCGCTGCAAGGACTTCCGTGAGCGCGCTGGTCGGCTGAAGGCGGCGAAAAACCTGGTGGAGCGCGGCATCACCAACCTGGTGGTGATCGGCGGCGACGGCTCGCTGACGGGCGCCAACTGCTTCCGCCAGGAGTGGAGCAGTCTGCTGGCCGAGCTGGCCAGTACCGGTGAGACGGCCGCCCGCGCCAGTTGTCACGGCAGTCTGGTGAATACTCTTGTCGTTCATGAAAATCGTCATTGTGTTTGCCCACCGGACAGCCGATTTCCAGTTAGATAGATATTGTTCGGCCTTAGTTAACTTCACCCCTTTACCATGACAACATGAGGCATTTTTAACCCCCGAAAGCGTCGTCATTGTCATTGGCTTTTAATTGAACCGCTCCAAGTGCCTTGTGTGGACGCATAGTGCACACCTTAAGTGAAAGAGAACCGTTAGTGGGTGGTGGGCGGGCACAATGAGTGAAAAAGAACGGAATGGCGGACGAGCACCTCAAATGCTGAGCTCACGCAGCTCATGCAAGTTACTGCTGAAATCCAAGGCCAAGGTTAGATCACGCCAAAAGTTCAATGGAACTTAGAAATCATTTGTCATATGACACTTGTTACCTTTTTAGTATCGGTCATGACACTGAAAGTAGTCTGAGGCCAACTTGGGTGAGCAGCTTAACCCTCGCCAGGCGAGGGCTTTTCCACACCTAACACGGGCGGCGAGGGGTACGACAAGCTGGTACGACCCCCTGGTGATTGGCTCCTATGGCACCTAGAAACGCCAAATTTACGGGGTAGGTGGGTCCATAGGAAGTCTCGCCCCTGTGAAAATTTGGTGGCTTAAAGTCAATATTTAGTTTTTTTGGGGTATAAGTGCAAAAATTTCGCTAAGACATGTCAAAAGTTTTTCGCTTATAACTTTTTATCTGGTAAAGATAGAGCAAACATAAAAGCACCAGTGACCTCAGGGTGTCCGTGCGCATCGAATGATATACTTTGTTACCAATTTAAGTGAACTTTAAATTTTCTTAAAAATTGAGTAAACTTAACCCGCGCCGGGCCGGTGCTCCGAGATTCCGCGCCGGGCCGGGGGTGTCTGAACACCCCCCCCCCTTCTAACTCGGCTCCTGGGCCACGTAGCGACACGCGGTAAGCGGCAATCGAAAGAACGTCCAAAATAAGGACGAAAACACTTGGGTCATTTTTTTGGGCCAGGTCAAAGGTCAAGTCACCAGAGGTCACCAAAGGTAAAATGTTGACTATTTCACCATTTTGGAAACTGCCGACGGCTATCTCGGAAACCGATAGAGCTACAGCGCCGCGGAAAAGCGCATTCGATAGCCCTTTTACAGACCTTTCTGAGTATTGTTCTCAGATTTGACCTCAGGTCAACGGTTTAGCCTCCAGAGGGTAAAAACTCCAAAAATAACCGTTTTTACGAAAAGCGTTTTTCGGCAATAACTTTTGATTCAAAAGAACCGTGACATTACTTTTGCCAGCATCGTGTTCCTCTCGTCGAGACGCGTCGATTGAACTATAATTTGACCTTGAAAGGTTAACTTGAAAATTTGACCTCAGGTCAAGGTCATGACCTGACCAGAAAAGGTCATGTTGCATATCAGTCGATCCGCAACGTCGAGCCGAACACAGCTAAGGCGTTTTCAGCGCTCTAGCACGCCTCTATCAGAAGCTATTAGCGAAAAACTGTTAGATTCTGTTCGTGACCTGAGGTGACCTCGGGGACATAACGAGGGGTCACAGTTGCCATTTTCCGGTTCAGTGTGTCAATTTTACCTACATCTCGATGTTTGAGAGTGTCTAGAATAGCGTTCGTGCAAAACAGACGCTTTTCAATTTTCTCCCATTGACTTATAATGGAGAGGCCGCAAAATTGACCTGACCTTAGGTCACCGATATCAAAATTCTGAGATATATATTTTATAGATAATGTTGCTCTAATCAATCGCTGAAAGTTTCAAGGCAATCGATCAGTTGCTGTAGCTATGACGAGCATTCTTATTTTTTTTTCTGAGGTGAGGTCACTTGGCGTGGCCTGGTGACCTGACCTAAGGCGACTTGGGTCCGCGCCGCCGTTTTTGAGATATCTGCAAAAAACCGCAGGGGGGGGTGTGTGTTCAAACACCCCCCCCCCAGCCCGGCGCGGGTTAACCCGCGCCCCGTTGGGCTCTGCCGAGCAACGCGCCCGGTTGGGGGGGGGCATTTTGGCCCCCCCCCCCCTAAGATCTCGAGAACCACGCAACATAGCGACAAGCGGTAAACGGCGTTGGATAGCCCCAACGGGGAACTACCTTGTGACCCAATTTTATTGACCTAGGTCAAACCGATGACGTCACAGGTCAGGTCAAAGGTCCAATTTTCACCGTTTACAGGCACTTCAAGAAATGCGTTGTAAAATCGAGTAAAATGCATTTCATTGAAAATCATCGATGGGGAAATGTTCTTCAAACACATATTTTGCTATTTGAGGTCACTGATACTAGGTCAGGTCACAGAGGTCAGGTCACGGAGGGGTCACAATATGAAAGTGTCGTGTGATACATGTTTTATGGTCCATTTTACATGACAAATGCGATTATATGGGTCAGGCAGCCTTTGGGGCCAGCTTAGATCACGTTTTGGTCAAGGTCAGGTCAAGGTCAGGTCAAGGTCAGGTCAAATTAGGTCAAATTTCAAAGTTAATATTTTTGCATAAAATGGGTACCGAATCGATGCAGCTCGTCACGGGGAGTTCAATGGTGGTCTTTGTTTTGCCGTACGTGGTCTAGAACCGCTAAAAATTGAGTTCAAAAATCTGACGTCATCATTTTTGAACAGTTTTTTCGCTATAACTTGGCCAAAAAACGAGATATCGATCTGAAATTTGGTATGTATATAGAAGAGCGCTGGGACTATCACATATATTCCGTTTTTTTCGAAATTCGGAAAATTTTTGGATTTTTTCAAAGTTTTTCTAAAAAAATCAATTTTTTGAATTTTTTTTGGTCAAAAACCAAAAATTTTGAAAATCCGAGATAGCAGTTTTGTAGCAACGCTTTTTGTCTACTAGACCATATAAAGAACTTTGAAATTGCTTGATAACTCTAGATTTGGTGAGCGTTTCAAGATTGCATGTTTTTTGCTCATTTTTGCTCGAACATGACCTCAGTTTGACCTCAATAACTCCTGACCTAAGGTGACCTAAGACTTGAAATTTGGTGTGAAGGTGTCAAATTGATGCCCGGGAAGGTACTGAAAATTTGGCGGCGCTGCGCGCCGCCGTTTTCTTGATATTCAGGAAAAACCACAGGGGGGTGGGCCAAAATGGCCCCCCCCAACGGGGCGAGGGTTAATGTAATTAATTAAGTTTAAAGGTAGTGTGCCAGCTTTCTTGGACCGTATGGAGTTAATGGCCCAGATAAGGAGAACCGGATTTTTAGAACTTATCCATACCTTCAAAACTCATGGAAACGTCTTAAATTCTTCAAATTTTGAGTACCCCAGTGCGAAATTCGCCCCGACGGGTTGTCGGTCGTACCCCAACCACATTTCACACCACTATGAACAATAAATGCACACACTGAAATCGCTATTACCGATATGCTCATCCAATCAAGTTTCGATAAACCCGTTCATCATCATCTCCTGCGGTTTCGAACACGCCTGTTAGGTGGCTTCTGATGCTCGTCGAGGTCGGAATTTCCAAATACGCGTGGTGCGTCGGGCCGCGCGCTCTGACTTCGGCCAAGAAAAATGCGTCAGCTGATCATTGTCATTTCTGCCACTTGCGTGTGGTGAAATGGGGTCATAACTTATAAGACGGCTTTTTCATATCAATTATTTTACATAAAATCATATTTCAAACCATAAATAATGTTCGACAGCCAAATAAAAGAAACAATACAATACGGGCTTACAGTTTAAGGCTCGACATTGTGTTGTCTACGATTAGACAGCTGATAACTCATTCCCGTACGTCGTATGGTCGTAACCACAGGGGAGCAATGCCGCTTCAACCCTATTGGCCGTAGTGTCTAACGGTGGCGGCCATATTGCGCAGACCAGGAACCGGCTGCCGCCTGTGTTGAGGAATAGGGAATTCAGGACCTCGATTTGCGTTTGCGGCCGCCGTATCCGTTACGTTCAAGTTACGTAGATACGGAACCCGGCATCTTATGCAGAATTGAGTGGGGAACACGATCGTATCTTCAGAATTCCTCAAATTCACTCGCCTGACCTACATTTGCCCCGGCCGAGGGGGTTGATTGAACCCACCTCGCTAATGCACCGCTAATTAAACTAGAATTAAGCGGTAAAGTGGTCGTATGCGGCAAAGTATAATGCAGAGTGACTGGTAGGAACCCGCTGTAAGGGTCTCAGGTAAACCGGTGACCTCTGAGGTCAGGTCAAGTGATCTAAGGCACGGGTTCGGTTTTTGGTAAATAACTTCGCCAAAAATGGCCGTAGAGCCGCGATTTTGGCATCATCGTGTTCAGCTAGCTCAGGCGCATCGAGTGATATACTTTTTGTTCGGGTCAGGTCAACTTAGGGTGTTGACCTCAGGTCAAGGTCAGGTCAGCACCCCCAGGTCACGAAGTTGGTCGAAAGAGGTCATGTCGCATATCATTCGATTCGGCAGGTCTTCCTGAGTCCATTGGTGGCTTTCCCGACTCGCTAGCTCAATTTGATCGGGAGTTATTGAAGAAAAATGGTGACCCTTGTGACGTCACAAATGACGTCACGCAAGGGCAACAATGCAAATATGAAGCATAGAACCTTGCAAAGAGTGGATGAAATCATGATTTTATATGCTTGAGATAGTTTCAGATCATTCTCGGCACCAAAATAACAATTTTCATATTTCCCCATTGACTTATAAGGGTTTTACGTATAAGTTCCTTATAGCTGATGATTTTTTAGGATTTCATCTTGTTCTCCACTCAATTCTGCGTAAGATGCCGGGTTCCGTGTCCACATAGCTTGAGCGTAACGGATGCAGCGACCGCAAACGTAAATCGAGGTCCCGAATTCCCTATTCCCCAGCACAGGCGGCGGCCGCTTTCTGGTCTGCGCAACATGGCGGCACAGTTGGACACCATTTGGCGGCCGATGCGCATTCCACATTATAGAGTTCAGTGGTCGTAACACTATAATGACCTTTGCTTATTGTCACAAGTGCGCCGCATTCGCGATTGTTGCCCGACGCCTGTTTGCAGGTGAGCCCACTACAGTTGTTATACATATCTAAAAACCGAAAAACTTTTAGGCGAAAAAGGCACTATTCCAGGCCCATTTTTGATTTTTTTTTTGCGATATTAGGTAAAAACAGAAGCTTCTTATCCTAGGAAAAATAAAATGGGAAATCTTTCAAAGGTGGCACACTACCTTTAACCCTATTAGTGGCAGGCTCCTGGCTACCCCATATTAGTGGCAGGGGGGGGGGGGCTGTTTACGACCCCCCTTGATATCTCGAGATCTAACGGGCCGATTTTCAAAATTCAAACGGCATTCGATTTGGCTCAACGAGATCTACATTTCTAAAAAAAATAAAATTAAAAATGTCAATAGGGGGGTAGAGGGGGGTAAAAACGGGCAAATTGCAGATACATTTTAGACTGTTTATCACGGCCAGGTTTCTGAACCAATCTTAACGCAACTTTTGCCGATCGATAGAGAATGAACCAGGAATTCACATGGATCCTAAAAATATGCATTTTCAAAAATCATAGGCGGATACAGATCATTGAGATTGGGGGTACACAAAAAGTATAGTAAATAAGGTTTTTGTTGGTACTGTTTCTAAAAAGGGTGGCAATGGTCTTGTTATGTTACAATTTTCTTATGAGAGAACGACTAAAATTGTATTGGTCATGCATAGGCGGTGTCAGGGCACCTATGTTGGGAGGTAAAAAATAACCCCCCTTTTTGGACGCCTGGATCCGCCTATTACAGCAAAAACGTGTCAAAAGAGGATGCACAATAACTTTGTATATGTTATCACATGATACCTTTCATTCACTGTTCGTAAAACTGGTGCAGCATCGTGATCTTCGCCCAAATGACTCGCTTCACGAATAGGACCCCCCAATTCCCAGTGCTCTGGAGCCGCCCCTGGTAAAGTTATGAACTTGAAATTTTCAGGGAATGTGCCCAATGTAGTTTTAGGAAAAGTCAGAAAATTTCAGCATCGTAGCTTCAGCGGTTTCGGAGATATTCCCGAAAAACCTGAGGGGTGGATAAAAACAACCCCCCCTGCCACTAATAGGGTTAACTTAATCAAAATGCATCATGTCGCATATCATTCGAACTGCCTGATCACAAGGAACACAACGACACCGTTTTTGAAGCTCTAGCTTCATTGTGTGCCAAGTTATTAGCAAAAAAAGTAGTTTGACCTTAGTTCACCTCAGTTGACCCGACCCAAGCGTTCTTGTAGCTTGCAAACACCAAGTAGATGTAAATCAAGGTAGTACAACGCAAAAACATTAAAAGAAAGCACAAATCTCTTATTTTTACACATTCGGGCAAATTGCCTTAAAAATTGTCATGACCTCTAGATGACCTCAGGTCAACCGAATTTGACAATCTGGGATACCGGGAGTTCCTAAATAAACAGTCGTATTTAAAAGCTGTATATTATCAGCATGGAAGGCATGACAAAAACGAATCACTTTCTAACATACACAATAGTCGATGCCATTTGACGTGATACCATCTTCTTTTTGCTATCTTTTCATTTGCGGCCACAGAGGACGTGTTCCAGATGAGCCCCCTCTCGCTCCACACACAGCTCTGCGCGTCGCCGAGCGGACTCCACCGCAGCCCGGCAGATCTCCGGCCGCACTCGGCGCACCGCGGACGACACGGCCCTCTTGAGGTCATCTGTGGTTCTGGGGTTGCTTTTGTAGACCTGTGACTTCAGGTGACCCCAGAGAAAGAAGTCAAGTGGGGTCAGATCCGGAGAGTGCGGGGGCCAGGACCGCACCTCTCTGCGGGAGATAACCCGCGAACCGAATCGGTTCCGCAGCCATTCTCGAGTCGCAACGGCCGTGTGCGCCGAGGCTCCGTCTTGTTGGAACCATTGTTGGTCCAACAGCTGCCTGTCTCCACCCAGCCGCCTGTTCAGCGCAGTCCAGAACTTGGCTAGGACTTGCCGATAGCGCTGAGCGTTGACGGTGACAGACTCCCCAGCGTCGTTCTCAAACCAGAAAGGCCCGATAATGCCACTGCTGCTCATTGCACACCAGGCTGTGCACTTCACACTGTGCAGAGGGGCTTCCGCGACCAAATCGGGTGGCTCCGTCGACCAGAATCGAAAATTCTGGGAGTTCACGCGGCCATCCATATGAAAATGGGCCTCGTCGCTGAACCAGATTCGGTGAATGAACTCATTGTCCTGCTCGCAATTTCTCAAAAACTAGCCGCTGTAAAGAAGCCGTGACTGTTTGTCGACTTTCGACAATGCTTGGTGAACGGAGACCTTATACGGGAACAGCTGAACGTCGTTTCTGGCCAAACGGTGAGCAGTGGTTTTGCTACAGCCCAGTTCCTGGCCCAGCCGTCTGAGCGACTTTTGTGGGCTCCTCTGGAGGGCTTCTCGTGCCTTTTGGGCGTTTAGAGGCGTCCTCTTGGTTCTTTTTCGGCCACATTTACCCTTTTTTACGTTCTCCACACTACCTCTTGCCAAAAACTTCTCAACTATACTTAAAATGACGGTTCTTGATGGCACTTGGGTCCTTTTTACGTGTCGGCGTAGCTTACGTTGTGTTGCAACGATTGACTTTGTCTCAAAATAGAAATGTACTATTTTTGTTTTTATGTCTGTACTATACGGCTGCATGATAGAAAGTGATTGATTTTGGCTGGATTTTGGTATGAAATAAAATGGCATTGCACGTGCTATCATCACGTGCAATTTGATTGTTGTGATTTTGTTAGTTGACGCCACTAGAGGCAAAAATAATTCGACTGTTTATTTAGGAACTCCCGGTACATATGATGGCACTCGGTGATCTTAGCATATCCTGCAAGTTTGAATCAAATCGAGGAAGAACTCCAGTTTCCATGAACAAAATAGTGCATTTTCAGTGCCATTTTGACAATGTACCGGTTTTTGTTACCTTGTGACCTGACCTCAGGTCACTGGAACCTAAAACTCCCTGGTCAAGTGACCAGGGTGTTTCAAGATGCCCAAAGTCGTGTCTGAAATTAGGTAGCGCTATGTGCCATAGCACCCACGCTATCAACGAATAGCTCTGTCATTCAGTTGCCTCTAAACTATTCCAATTTTCCCCTGACCTTGTACCGGTTTTGTGACCGAGCGACCTGACCTGAAAAGACTGAGGCTTGAAATTTTCAGGATAGGTGCGAAAAGGCTGCCGCAGAGGCTATGCCAAATTTGGTGGCGGTACGCGCCGCCGTTTTTACGTTATTTGCGAAAAACCTTAGGGGGCTGCATCAACCCCCTCGCCGGGCGAGTGTTGACCCTCGCCGCCCGGGGGGGGGGGGGGTGCCTCCCCCTTATGTTTTTTTTCGCGATAGCTCCAAACACACCGGCAATAGAGAGCTGAACACACCGGTAATAGAGAGCTGGACCTGGGCATGCCTGACCTTTGGTATAAGCCGCATCTTGTGACTACAACCGCATTTTCAGGTCAGGTCAGGTCACTGGCCTATGACGTCATAAGTGAACCCTCTGCACGATCCTCAGATGTCGCAACTTCGCAACGCCCTCAGTGCCAGAGGAGCTTTCACTGGGAGATGAAACTTACAGGATGTAGTATCTTCCAGAAGTTTCACAGCTTGTATATCTCGGATCTTTCCCAAAGGTCACATGAGGTCAGGTCGGTCATATGACCTTACCGTTATCAGGCAATATGGCAAAATGAAAAGTGAAAACTGCTATTTTAGCGCCGGGATCGATCTCAAACTAACTATCTCAAGCATACGAACTCGTGCTTTTTGTACTCCTTGCAAGGTCCGATGCTTCAATTTTTCATCGTTGACCTTGCGTGACGTCTTTGGGCCATACGTTTTTCGTCAATAACTCCCGATCAACTTGAGCTAGCGAGTCGGGAATGCCACCAATGGACTCGGGAGACAGGAAGACCTGCCGAATCGAATGATATGTGACATGACCTCCTTTGACCAGCTTCGTGACCTGGGGGCACTGACCTGACCGTGATTCGAGGTTAACACCTCAAGTTGACCTCACCCTAACAAAAAGTATACCATTCGACTCGCCTGAGCTAGGCGAGCACAATGATGCCAAAATCGCGGCTCTGTGATAGTTTTTTTTTTGCGAAGTTATTTATGAAAAACTGAACCCGTGCATTGTGTCACTTGACCTGACCTCCGATGTCACTGGTTGACCTGAGACCCTAAAATCGGGTACAAGTCGCTGCGTCTCGTAACGGCGCACACGCTCGTTTTTCCCCCGCGACGCTCTAGCTCCACCAGGTGCGAAACGGCGAGGGGGGGGGGGGTAGTACCAATCCCCCTCGACCGGCGCGTATGTAGAAAGGCAATAGGTCCGGCGAGGGCTAACCTTCGCCGGGCCAGGGGGTTGATGCACTCCTCCCCCCTAAGGTTTTTCGCAAATGGCGTAAGGTGCGTAGCGCCGCCAAATTTGGCATACCCTCTGGGCCAACCTTTTGGCACCTTCCCTGAAAATTTCAGGTCTCATTTATTCCAGGTCAGTTCACCAGGTCACGAAAACCGTTACAAGGTCAGGGTAAAATTGAACTAGCCCAGCAGCAACGGAAATCACAGAGGTTTTCGTTAACAGCGTGAGAACCGTGGCATGTAGCGACACCAAATTTCAGACACAATTTGGGGCAATCATTTGACACGTGTGCTGGGAGTTTTGAGTTTCAGTGACCTCACGTCAGGTCACAGGGTCTCAAAAGATAGAGCAAGAAGAAAAGCAGCAGTGAACTCAGCACTTAAAAGCGCGTCGAATGATATACTTTTTGCTTGCTTGAGCGTACTTCAAGTAAAGCACATCTTAAGTACAACTTAACTCTTAAAGGGACCCTCCCACCTTCAAAAAAGTTAATGAATTGGCATGAAAGTGATGTCGCTCGGTTCAGAAAGATCGAAAACGAATATCTACCAAATTTCACCGAAAATTATTCACCGGTTTTCAAGATATTAGACTTTTACTTTTGTTTACTTTTTAGGATCTCCCCTGTTTCTAGCGACTTTATTTGGAAGCGATGATTTGGCAGCCTTGAAGTGCGGCAGACGTTACGCGCAAAGCAGCGTATACCACCACGTGTTAACGATGGTTTTAGTCTAAGATTTAGCATCTAAGCATTAGCCCCTGCAAGTTTGGAATTCCTTATCTCCGGATTAAAGCATTTTTCGATGTTGTGAGTGCCCAAACCGGTATTTGCAGGCCATGGCCACCAATTTGGCTATCTCAACTTAAAACTAATGTTAAGGTGGGATGGTCACTTTAAGAATGGTCGAAATGCTTAATGTTTCATATCATTCGACTGGGCTCTTCAAGAGGAACAGAATGATGTCACTTTGAAAGCTGTATTTTTATTGTGTGACAAGTTATTGGCACAAACGTCATTTGACCTCAGTTGACCTCATTTGACCTGACCCATGGATAAGCACACCAAACAAAGAAGCACCAAGTGACATAATGTTAAGTACCGAGGTTTCAAAGCACAAAAGTGACAGAACGAAGCGGATAGTATTCTCCAGTATTCTCCGAATTGAATATTTTCCCATAGGCTTAACATTACGACGTAATGACCTCTAACTGACCTTAGGTCAGTGACATAAAAAATACGAACTATATGTTACATAACTCGGTGAACTTAGCACATCCTGAAAGTTTGAAGGAAATCAGTCCAAAACTGTGAGTTGGACAGGTGCATTAAGAAAATTGAAATTTGACCATGACATTGTACCGGTTTTTCTGGCCTGGTGACCTGACCCAAGTTCACCCGGACCTGAAAGTTTCAGGTCATATGTAAAAAGGCTGCCCCATAGGCTGTGCCGAATTTGGTGGCGCTGCGCGCCGCCGTTTTTACGCTTCGAAAAACCTTATGGGGGTCGCATCGACCCCCCTGCCAGGGTGAGGGTCGACACCCAAACCCCCTAAATGTGGACCAAGAGTCACCAAATTTGCACAGGGGTGAGATCTCCTATGGGTCCATGTACCCTGTAACTTTTGTGTTTCTTAGTGTCAGGAGCAATCGCCAGGGGGTCGTGCGCGTTATGAAAAAGGCCCTGGCCTGGCGAGGGTTAACCCTCGTTCCGGGGGGTCTCCAAAAACCTCGGACATGGTGGGGTTGGGGTGTAAATGGCCGCTCTCGATTATCTTAAATTTCCCGCCGAGGCCAGTGGTAAGGTCGCTAAAGGTCACCTGGTGGAGCGACCCCACCAACCCATCTAAGCGCTCCATGACTATCGTGTGACCGAGTGTGCTGTTCCGGCGGACAGGTCAGATCTCGGCCGACGACCAACAGAAATACGCGCACCTCAACATCGTCGGCATGGTGGGCTCCATCGATAACGACTTTTGCGGCACGGACATGACAATCGGCACCGACTCAGCGCTGCACAGGTGAGAGACGCGGGGACGGGGGTGGTCTCGGAGCAGCCCATATACAGACATAAAGTTTATTGATCTAGTACAGGGTGTCCCATAAGTTCGTTCTCACCTAAATTTTACGTTTTTAGGCTCTATTGCTTAAAGGCACGCTGAAATTGGTTGGTTACTGGGCTTACGTGGTTGCCATGGCTGGTAGAAATATGCTCCACAGTAACTAGTACTAGTAATTTCTGTAAACAAAATAGTTTTTGCTAGAGAGCCCGTTTCCTACACAGACGGCTAACGCCGCAACATAGAGGTCTCCAATACGGGTACGTCTCGGCATTTAGTCAGCACGTGACCATTCGCGACGATTGAGGGTGATTGAGGCCTACCAGTCTGTAGACAATGTCCATCGCTAACTGGACGCACAGTCAGCAAGTGACACCGATGATTTGTCGGGAGTCAATCATTGCAAGTTTATCCTCTTTTTTGTCAGCTCTCAGGAGTGAGCCATGTGGCCAAAACTGTGTGGTGCCAAAGTGGCCATCAAAAAGGTCAAAGGGTTAGAAAGTTGGTAAGCAGACTTTTCAGGATGGATTACCAGCTGTCTAAGAGTGTTCTTTCGGGGTACATAACTCAAGGTGACTTAACCCTATTCCTGGCGGGGGGGGGCCTCAGGAGCCCCCCCCCCCTGAGGTTTTTTGGTTATTTCTCCCAAACGCGTTGAGCTAGGAAGCTCAAATTTTCTGACTTTTCCTAAAAGGCTTCTACGCAACATGTCTGAAAATTTTGAGTTGATCTGACCTCAGGTCAGGTCACCAGAGGCGGTTTGGTGACCCTACCTCAGAAAAGTTTGCAATCACGCCAGAGCTAGAGTTTTTGACCGATCAATTTCTTCTCTTCAGGCTTTAGTTAGGGTACCAGTATGTGCAATTTGTATATCTCGGAATTTTGATATCGGTGACCTAAGGTCAGGTCAATTTCGCGACCTCCCCATTATAAGTCAATGGGGGAAAAATCAACTCCCTGTTTTTACCACTAAAACGGGTCGGAATGGCCCCATATACCATACATGACTTCATATACGATCAACCTTCACTACCTTGAGGTCTGTTTTGCTGTTGGGCAGCTGTGAGGTCATGTGACGTCATCAAAGGTCACCAAAGGTTTTTGGCCAATAACTCCGTACAGGAACTAGATACAGACGCGTGGATGGTCTCATTGTGTTCAGCTCGTCAAGACGCATCGAATGATATACATGATGACCTCGAGGTCACGTGACCTGAGGTCAACCTTTGACCTTGACCTTTCGAGGTCAACATATATATCATTCGATGCGGATTGACGAGAGGATCACGATGATGCCTTAGTTTGTTCCTATCTTGACTAATTCGAAAGTTATTCGAGAAAAAACTCTCCATATCTAGTGCCGCCATTTTGACTTTTTCGACCCCTGTGACGTCATCTTTGACCTGACCTGAAAATGACCTTTGTAAAAATTGTAGATCTTGGCCGTGCGTATCCGATGCCGTTTACCGCTTGTCGCTATCTTGCTTCGTTCTCGAGATCTCAGGGGGGGGGGGCGAATCGGCCCCCCCGCCAGTTTCTTGTCCCGGCGGAGCCCGCCAGGAATAGGGTTAAGCTTTGCTTACCGGAGGGCTCAAAACAGTCAAAAACGTCTTAAAATGGCCAAACATGAGTTTCGTTATGCCTGAGGCTAAAAAACTAAAGGGCTGAGGACATCAACCAGGTCATCTGGACTAACTAGTCCACGTTCGAGATGAAACACCCGTCCAAACCCGAAAACAACCCCATAAGGGCGAAGGAGGAGGCCTCCGTTTCGTCCCGTTATGTTCCTATGCGAAAGGCCAAGGTCACGGTATTGTGGGGTTATAGGCGTCCAGACGCTGACCAGGTTGCGATTGGTGTCCCAGAAACAGCTTTGGGAAGCATAATGCTTTTCTAAGAACATCTGGGAGGAGTTTCAACCCTCAAGCTGAACTCGAACCGCGAGTATGAACACATTTATAGAGGAGAAAATGGCATCCGAGAGGTCGTAGGCCCATCGTCAGGCAAGACAGTGCATCAGTGCACAGGTCAAGCAAAGCTTAAAAGCGGTGCAAGGAGACTGTGACAGGCGTTTGTGGCAAGACCACATGCCAGGCACCTCATCGGATCAAAATTTCATAAAAATTTGTTGGTTATGCTTTAAATTAGGCTCGTCGAAGCGTAGCGCTGTTCCAGCCTCGAGGACCTCACGACGCATGTCAAGTCAGTCTGGATTAACTTTAAGCCTGCTATGCAGCCAAACATGCCGGTTGGCATGCCGCAGCATGTGTTCATGTGTTTGCCTATTAAATGGGGAGCACATTGAGGGGTCACAAATATATCAAGACGCAATGTACTCTGTTTCACATGCAAATATAATGTGAGAACGAACTTATGAGACACCCTGTACATCAAGCACATCATATTCACATCGCGCAGAGTTGACGCAAAAGCAATAGGCTTATCCCGTGGCGCCAAATCTCAATAACTACCCACCTCAACATCCAATATCCACATAATTAGTATGGACATGTGGACTGCCACACCCATATGGTCGCCGACCGGGGATGGGCTGATTTCAAAAGTCCAGGGCTGCGGAGTCGAAGTCGGAGTCGGTCGGAGATCTGAACGGATTCGGGGTCGACATTCTTTGGCTTACCGTCGTGCTCCTAGTCATAGACCGCTATATTACATATCGACGTCTCATATGTAGCGGTCTATGTCTTAGCTTGTTAGTTGAACTATTTTAACCCGGCAGGCGGTGGGCCTCCTGGCCAGTGGCCACCTTCGGCGCGGTGGGGGGGGGGGGGGCATTTTTTTGCCCCCCCCGTATCTCCGAAACTACTGGACGGATCCGGAAAATTCAAACGGCGTCTGATAGCCCTGTCAAATTTGTCGAGAGAAACCAAATTTCATTGACCTTGGGGTCGCCGATGACGTCACAGGTCAGGTCAAAGATAAAATGTTTCACCTTTCACGGGTCTTCTAGGGAAAGCGCTGTAACACCGAGTAAAACGCATTTTGTCGAAAATCAGCGATAGGGCGTCAGTTGTCTAGTACACATGTTGCTGTTAGAGGTCACTGGTCATATCAGGTCAGGTCACAGGTCAGGTCACCAAGGGTCACCACATGAACCCAACTTTACTAAGGTTGTGCGATGCATGTTTTATGGCCAATTTTTCATTTCCAACTCAATGGTGTTGGTTATAAGACCATCAGGTACGGTTTAGGTCACTTTCTGGTGGAGGTCAGGTCATGGTCAGATCAAAAAAGGTCAAAGTTCAAAGTTGTTAGTTTTGCATAAAATGGGTATTGATTCAATGCAGCTCGTCACGGGGAGTCTAATGGTGGTCTTTGTTTTGCGCTACGAGGTCTAGAATTGCTAAAAATTGAGTTTGAAAATTTGACGTCATCAATTTTGAACAGTTTTTTTTTTCGCTATAACTTGGCCAAAAAAGAGGTATCGATCTCAAATTTGGTATGTAGATAGAAGGTGGTAGGGAATATCACATATAATCCGGTTTTTCAAAATTCAAAAAACTTTTTGGATTTTTTGGCTGTTATATGAAAAAATCTATTTTTTATTTTTGGGGTCAAAATCCAAAAAAAAAATCAAAAATCCGAGATAGCAGTTTTGTAGCCCTTTGAATTCTACACCTTTTATGTCTTAACCTTCGCCCCAGTGGGGGGGGGGGGGGGCATATGTTACCACCCTGTCGCGTTTTTTGCGTGTAAATAAAAAACCGCGCCGCTTGGGGTAGCTTTTGGTACATCAATTTTGGACAATGTGTGAAATTTTTGACCCAAGGTCATGTCAGGTCAGGTCACCAGGTCAAGTTAACTGACCAAGCCTAAAAAAGTTTGCAATCATGTCCAGCCTGCAGTGTTTATCAGAAAGGTTTTAAACTTGGTGGATTGCATGATGTTATGGGCGCCTACAATTTTTATATCTCGGATTTTTTATATCCATGACCTAAGGTCAGGTCAGTGGCGTGACCTTTCCATTACAAGTCAATGGAGAAAAATGGAAATGCCTCTAGATCCGTGTGTACGCATAGGAACAGTCCAAATATTTCAGAATCACAATGATTTGGACCACCCGTGATGACCAAGGTGTCATTTTTGCTGATAGCCTCTAGAAAGGTCATCCGAGGTCATTTGAGGCTACAAACATATTTTTGCCAATAACTCGCGATTGAAAAGAGCTAGAACGCTGGGGATGGCCTCATTGTGTTTGTCTTGTTGAGACGCATCGACTGATATGCAACATGACCTTTTCCGGTCAGGTCATGACCTTGACCTGAGGTCAAATTTTCAAGTTGACCTTTCAAGGTCAAATTATAGCTCATTCGACGCGTCTCGGCGAGAGGAACACGATTCTGGCAAAACAAAGGTCGTGGCTTTTTGTACTAGAAAATTATTGCCGAAAAACACTTTTCGTAAAAACAGCTATTTTTGGAGTTTTTGCCCTCTGGAGGCTAAACCGTTGACCTGAGGTCAATTTTGATAAAAACTTTATCAAAAGAAGAGTTCAAAAGCTATCGATTGCTTTTCCATGCGTTTTCTAGCTACCATAGTTCCTGAGATAACGGCATGTTTTCTGAAAAATGTAATGACAATTGGCAACTTTTGACCTTTGATGACCTCTGGTGACCCAAATATTGCTCTAAGATGAAAAATGACCGAAATACTTTCAAACGTACGCATTAAGAGCTATCGACTGCTTTTTACCGCGTCTTTCTAGCCCTCTTAGTTTTTGAGTTAGAGGTGGGTGGTAACATATGCCCCCCCCCCCCTCACTTGGGCGAAGTTGGCCGAGACCGCCACTGGGGCGCGGGTTAAGCATTTTTCTGTATCTCTAAAGCTGTAGGCCTGACAGCTCTTCCCGCGAAACCTTTTTTTGTCGAAAATGGCAGAAATGACGTCACTCTGACGTCATTAGCGGCCAACTTATCATAGCCTTTGGAAAAAATTGTTGGTCACAATGTGCAATAGCTATTCAAGGGAGGGTACTGAAAGTTAAGTGACGATCGGCGCAGCGGTTCGGGAGATATATCGAAAAAACTAAAGGGGGGGGGGGCAAAAAAATGCCCCCCACCGCCTGGAAGGTTAATCCCATTTTCGACCAGTCATATCAAACAGTGCACGGGTATTACAGCATTAGACCCTGGCCCGTAGGTATATGTAGAGCCTTCTGTAGCGTCTGACGTAGGGGACGCTGGGGGAGGGGGAGGGTCGGCCGATAGCCCTACGGGGCGCGGGTTAAGCAACCAACACCCTATCGATGATTTTTGTTAACATGCTTTTAACTCGATGTTTTAAAGCATTCCTTAGGAGGCTTTAAGCGGTAAAAAATGCGACCTTTGACGTGGCCTGTGAAGTTTTTGTTTGCACCTAAGTGAATGAAATTCTGTCATATGGTAGTTCCTCGGTTGGGCTATCGGAAGCTGTGTTTGAATTTTGAAAATAGGTCGGCAGCTTTCCGAGTTTGTGTGTGTGTGGGGGGGGGGGAGGGCGAAACGGCCCCTTCCCAACGGGCGGCAGGGTCCGCCAATAGCCCAGCGGGACGCGGGTTAAATATGCCCAGCTCCCACCCCTCGGCTAAGGTCACTGGTCACACTAGGGCTGGTCTGACGTCTCTGTGTTCTGACGTCACTGGTCCCGCTGCAGGTGTGTTCTGACGTCTCGGGTGTTTCAGGATCATCGAGGCGTGCGATGCCATCTCAGCCACAGCCTACTCGCACCAGCGCTGTTTCATCATGGAGGTGATGGGACGCCACTGCGGGTAGGTGGGAGTGGGACGGTGGGACGCCACTGCGGGTAGCTGGGACGCCTCTGTGGGTAGGTGGGACGGTGGGACGCCTCTGCGGGTAGGTGGGACGGTGGGACGCCACTGCGGGTAGGTGGGACGGTGGGACGCCTCTGCGGGTAGGTGGGACGGTGGGACGCCTCTGCGGGTAGGTGGGACGGTGGGACGCCACTGCGGGTAGGTGGGACGGTGGGACGCCACTGCGGGTAGGTGGGACGCCACTGCGGGTAGGTGGGACGGTGGGACGCCTCTGCGGGTAGGTGGGACGGTGGGACGCCTCTGCGGGTAGGTGGGACGGTGGGACGCCTCTGTGGGTAGGTGGGACGGTGGGACGCCTCTGCGGGCGATGGGACGGTGGGACGCCACTGCGGGTAGGTGGGACGGTGGGACCCTCTGCGGGTGGGTGGGACGGTGGGACCCTCTGCGGGTAGGTGGGACGCCACTGCGGGTAGGTGGGACGGTGGGACGCCTCTGTGGGTAGGGGGGACGGTGGGACGCCTCTGCGGGTAGGTGGGACGCCTCTGCGGGTAGGTGGGACGGTGGGACGCCTCTGCGGGTAGATGGGACGGTGGGACCCTCTGCGGGTAGATGGGACGGTGGGACGCCTCTGCGGGTAGGTGGGACGGTGGGACGCCTCTGTGGGTAGGGGGGACGGTGGGAGTGGGACGCCTCTGTGGGTAGGTGGGACGGTGGGACGCCTCTGTGGGTAGGGGGGACGCCTCTGTGGGTAGGTGGGACGGTGGGACGCCTCTGTGGGTAGGGGGGACGGTGGGACGCCACTGTGGGTAGGTGGGACGGTGGGACGCCTCTGTGGGTAGGTGGGACGGTGGGACGCCTCTGCGGGTAGGTGGGACGGTGGGACGCCTCTGCGGGTAGGTGGGACGCCTCTGCGGGTAGGTGGGACGGTGGGACGCCTCTGCGGGTAGATGGGACGGTGGGACCCTCTGCGGGTAGATGGGACGGTGGGACGCCTCTGCGGGTAGGTGGGACGGTGGGACCCTCTGCGGGTAGATGGGACGGTGGGACCCTCTGCGGGTAGATGGGACGGTGGGACGCCTCTGTGGGTAGGTGGGACGCCTCTGCGGGTAGGTGGGACGCCTCTGCGGGTAGGTGGGACGGTGGGACGCCACTGTGAGATGACGGTGTTCCGGCCGTCTCAGGTCGGCTGACCCTAGTGTCAGCAGTTTGACGAGTACCTATCCAGGGTGTGTGTGTGGGAGGGGGGAGAGGCTGTGGATTATAGAATGGCTATCGTGCTGGCCACGGTCATGCTGGTCAGGATGGGGCCGCGGGTCTGACTCTAGTTGCCCGGTTGGGCGGCCGCTGGGTGGGAGCTGGGCGGGCGGCTGGGTGGGCGGCTGACGGCGCCCTGCGACCCAGGTACCTGGCGCTGGTGGCGGCTCTGGCCTCCGAGGCGTCCTGGGTGCTGCTGCCTGAGGAGCCGCCGCCGGCCGGCTGGCAGACCACCATGTGCGACAAACTGCGCATGGCAAGTAGCGCGCCGCTCTGCGGCCGCCCGGCCCACCGCCAGGCAGCTGAGCAGACGACCGCCCTGCCCCTGCACCGGTGGCCTCTTTATGTTGGCACTCGTGTCTGACCCATCTGTTTGTCAGTTGACCCTGCCTGCTGTGTTGGCATACAGAAGAGACCTGATTTTTTTTTGTCTACACAGAGATCCTCGCTTGCCTGTATGTACTGAAGTGCTGTTTTCGTTCCAGTTTGTTTGTTTGTTTGCCGTTAATTTTGCCCGCATGTGTGTTGGTATTGTTGTACTCCCAGCTACCGTGATGTGTTGTTGTGCGTACCCTGCTCGTGGCAGCACACGCCGTCCCCCAGCTGCCTGCTGCGTGTGCTGGCGCTCTGTGTTGGTGCCGTCGTGGGCCGCCTGGCGGGGCTCCGGCTGGAGCTGCCCCCGGTCCACCCGGCTCCGGCTGGAGCAGCGCCCTCCTGTCCTGTCCGCGGTCCGCTGTCCCACCGTCCTGTCCGCGGTCCCGCCCTCCTGTCCTGTCCGCGGTCCGCTGTCCCGCCCTCCTGTCCTGTCCGCGGTCCGCTGTCCCGCCCTCCTGTCCTGTCCGCGGCCCGCTGTCCCGCCCTCCTGTCCTGCCCGCGGTCCGCTGTCCCGCCCTCCTGTCCTGTCCGCGGTCCGCTGTCCCACCGTCCTGTTCTGTCCGCGGTCCGCTGTCCCGCCCTCCTGTCCTGTCCGTGGTCTGCTGTCCCACCCTTCTGTCCTGTCCGCTGCCCCGCCCTCCTGTCCTGCCCGCGGTCCGCTGTCCCACCGTCCTGTCCTGTCCGCGGTCCGCTGTCCCGCCCGCCCTCCTGTCCGCGGTCCGCTGTCCCACCGTCCTGTCCTGTCCGCGGTCCGCTGTCCCGCCCTCCTGTCCTGTCCGCGGCCCGCTGTCCCGCCCTCCTGTCCTGTCCGCGGCCCGCTGTCCCGCCCTCCTGTCCTGCCCGCGGTCCGCTGTCCCGCCCTCCTGTCCTGTCCGCGGTCCGCTGTCCCACCGTCCTGTTCTGTCCGCGGTCCGCTGTCCCACCCTCCTGTCCTGTCCGCTGTCCCGCCCTCCTGTCCTGCCCGCGGTCCGCTGTCCCACCGTCCTGTCCTGTCCGCGGTCCGCTGTCCCGCCCGCCCTCCTGTCCGCGGTCCGCTGTCCCACCCTCCTGTCCTGTCCTGTCCGCGGTCCGCTGTCCCGCCCTCCTGTCCTGTCCGCGGTCCGCCGTCCCACCGTCCTTTGCCCGTCCCGTTCCAGTTATCTGCCGCTGGTTGCCGCCGAGTGCGTCGAGGCCGACTATGTGTTCATCCCGGAGTGGCCGGTCGTCAACTGGGAGAAGAAACTGGTCGTCAAACTGCACGCGGCAAGTGTTTGACGCGACCCGCGGCTCCCCGGCCCACCCTGTAATTGTATCCGCGTGTTGCCCCTTCCCGGCGGCCTCTGGGCGGCGGCGCACGTCACTCTGATCCCGGCGTCAAGTGGCGCTCAATGTTTGAGCAGCCTCCGCGGGAAACATTGGATAGGCGCGCTGTAACCTTAAAGGTAGTGTGCCACCTTTGAAAGACAGCGTCCCAAAATTTGTTGATTTGGGTGCGAAATGACATCCAGCTGAAAGTCATTTTCCACTCTCACCTCCAACTTTTCAGAACAATTTTCTACTCTCAACTTTACCGAGAAAAGCATTGTGAGGATGGCCATTTTGCATCGCACATTTTACCACACCCGTATATAGAAATTTATGTTACCTATCCTTTTATCACTTTTTTTTGGGCCTTATCTGACCAGCAATTTTCCACTCACATCCACCTTTTTGCTGATAAATTTTCCCCTCCGGCACCCAAGCCAGAATGCAATTTTGGGACACTGTTGAAATATTTCCCATTTTATTTTTCCTAGGATAAGAAGCTTCTGTTTTTACCTAATATCGCAAAAAAAAAATCAAAAATGGGCCTGGAATAGTGCCTTTTTCGCCTAAAAGTTTTTCGGTTTTTAGATATGTATAACAACTGTAGTGGGCTCACCTGCAAACAGGCGTCGGGCAACAATCGCGAATGCGGCGCACTTGTGACAATAAGCAAAGGTCATTATAGTGTTACGACCATACGACGTACGGGAATGAGTTATCAGCTGTCTAATCGTAGACAACACAATGTCGAGCCTTAAACTGTAAGCCCGTATTGGTATTGTTTCTTTTATTTGGCTGTCGAACATTATTTATGGTTTGAAATATGATTTTATGTAAAATAATTGATATGAAAAAGCCGTCTTATAAGTTATGACCCCATTTCACCACACGCAAGTGGCAGAAATGACAATGATCAGCTGACGCATTTTTCTTGGCCGAAGTCAGAGCGCGGCCCGACGCACCACGCGTATTTGGAAATTCCGACCTCGACGAGCATCAGAAGCCACCTAACAGGCGTGTTCGAAACCGCAGGAGATGATGATGAACGGGTTTATCGAAACTTGATTGGATGAGCATATCGGTAATAGCGATTTCAGTGTGTGCATTTATTGTTCATAGTGGTGTGAAATGTGGTTGGGGTACGACCGACAACCCGTCGGGGCGAATTTCGCACTGGGGTACTCAAAATTTGAAGAATTTAAGACGTTTCCATGAGTTTTGAAGGTATGGATAAGTTCTAAAAATCCGGTTCTCCTTATCTGGGCCATTAACTCCATACGGTCCAAGAAAGCTGGCACACTACCTTTAAGGGCACGCTAGACCCGGGAGGACCGTGCCGCCATCTACCTGCGGCACGTTAAACTTTCGATCCAAATTATCACCGGTGAACCGGGCGCGGGCAAGGTGGGTCCGTGGTGTCATTCGCAACAAGCACTGCTTAGCGGGGCACCCGGGTCCATAGTCATCCATTCGGACAAAATTTCTAAAAATTGAAGAAAAAAAAAAGAATAGGGGACTCGCCAGACTGCCCTGACAGCTAACAAGTTGTTCAAAAGTTGCGCCAACACCTTCCGATGGCCAAACCGTATAACTACATCGCCCGGCCTGACGGAACATTCGGTCCACGATGTCTCCTCAGACCGCCGTCCCACCGCTGACGTCCCACCGCCGCCGTCCCACCGCTGACGTCCCACCGCCGTCCCACCGCCGTCCCACCGCTGACGTCTGACCGCCGCCGTCCCACCGCCGTCCCACCGTTGACGTCTGACCGCCGTCCCACGCCGCCGTCCCACCGCCGTACCACCGCTGACGTCTGACCGACGTCCCACCGCTGACGTCTGACCGCCGTCCCACCGCTGACGTCTGACCGCCGTCCCACCGCCGTCCCACCGCCGTACCACCGCCGTACCACCGCTGACGTCCCATCGCCGTCCCATCGCTGACGGCTGACCGCCGTCCCACCGCCGTCCCACCGCTGACGGCTGACCACCGTCCCACCGCCGTCCCACCGCCGTACCACCGCCGCCGTCCCACCGCCGTCCCACCGCTGACGTCTGACCGACGTCCCACCGTCCCACCGCCGTCCCACCGCTGACGTCTGACCGACGTCCCACCGCTGACGTCCCACCGCTGACTTCCCACCGACGTCCCACCGCTGACTTCTGACCGCCGTCCCGCCGTCCCACCGCCGTCCCACCGGTGACGTCCCATCGCCGTCCCACCGCTGACGTCTGACCGACTCGACTCCCAGGTATTTGGCGCTGACCGCCTCGCTAGCCGTTGAAGCCGACTTTGTGTTTCTGCCCGAGTGGCCGGCGGAGCTGGACTGGACACAGACCATGTGCAAGAAGCTGCGACAGGCAAGGCATCGTCCCCGGCCCGCCATCCATGTGGGGAGGCCGCTAACCGGGCGATGCTAGTTTCTCCATACGTCTACCCACTTGGCGCCTCTGTCGATACTAACGGGGGGCGGGGCGCGCCGGAACCGGTGGAGGAAACCACGCCTGCTCAGTCCTGCTTCTCCCTTTGTACAAACGTACTGCTTCTCTTTGGCGGCGCCTTGAGTAGCAGTCGGCGCTGCCTTGCTTCCCGAACGCCAGCGGTGGTGGCACGTACACTCGGGGGCAGATTGATGTTCCATCATTCCCTACCCATCGGGCTCCCATGGCTCAGCACTAGCTGCTGCCAGTGTTGCTAGTGCCCTCAGCACTGCTCAGCACTGCGTGCCAGTGCCAGTGCTGCCAGTGCTGCCACTGGCAGCAGCTAGTGCTGAGCCATGGGAGCCCGATGGGTAGGGAGTGGTGGAACATCAATCTGCCCCCGAGTGTACCTCTGGACCTTGTGGCGGGCAAAGGCCCGTAAGACGCGTGTTGTGCCGAAAAATGGACGAAGGCAATAGTGAACTCTGCTTTTGCGCGCAACCCTGACGCGGGACCTCCTTCTGACTTGAGCTGGCCACCCAGGTCCCTAACGGGTACCAACTTTGGGCACAATCATATAAACTGTCGCTGCACGTGCTCGCGTGCGGTAGCACCCCAGCCGTGACACAGGTGGTGCATTTCCTGGTGGCTGCCCAGTGCCACGGACAGACTAAGTTTCAGCGCAGTGGAGCCCGCAGCTGGAGACTGGAAGTAAAAGCGGAACAGCAGGACACCTCTGATTTGGCCCATGGCACGCGCTGCAATGGTCGTCGAAATGCAACAAGAGTGGTACTCTCATACGTATAAGAAGGGATGGGGCTACTCGACATACTGGTACTCGTAGAAGACCGCTAGTCAGTCGGCCCCAGTGGCTTCTGAGCAGCCTTTCAAAACATTGGTCACGGCTGGCCGGTCACGCTTCTGTTGGGCCGATTCACTAGCGGTCATCTATGTGCGCTGAACAGCCCCATCCCTTCTACGCGTCAGATTACTCTGTATGCACTTCGCTGACCATCGCGGCTCCACATCGGGCCAAATCAGCGGTGTCTCGTTGGTCCGTGTAGAATATAGGTGGTCACGGTGGCGGCGGCCGTGCGCGTCCGGCTGCGGTGTGGTGTGGCGTGCTGCCGTGTTACTGCCGTGTTCTGCCGTGTTACTGCCGTGTTACTGCCGTGTTACTGCCGTCATGCCGTGTTAACGGCGACAACTGCACAGCGAGTGTGCTGGCGCCGCGCCGCGCCGCGCGCTAGGACAGGTCGCGGGCAATCTTGTCAGCTTCTGCCGCTGGCCATCAGCTGTTCTCTCACCCCCTCTTCCGTCTCTCCCTCACTCTCACTCTCACTCTCTCTTTCTCTCTTTCTCTCTCACTCTCTCTCTCACACTCTCACTCTCTCTCTCTCTCTCTCTCTCTCTCTCTCTCTCACCCTCTCTCTCACTCTCTCTCTCATTCTCACTCTCACTCTCTCTCTCACTCTCACTCTAACGTGACCAGCCGCCTTGGCTGTCCGGCGGTGTGACCGCCCGCAGCCCCCAGCCTCCGCTCATACACTGGTCGGCCTTCTGTTCCACTGCTTGATCCCTTCCATTTGGGCTATTAACAGCAATGGGCGTGCTTCTTGGCTGCTGGCTCGTATGACATTGTGCATGCTCCGAGTTGATGTGTTTGGTGCGCGTGTTTTGCTGTATATGCTGCGTGTTAATCACTGCCAGTTACCCGTGCTCAATGCACCGACTGCAACCGTTCCCAGGGCGCGAACGTGAGCCCACACGGCCTTGAAATAGCACACACAAAAAACTAGCCATTTATTTATGGATGAAGTTCAGGGGACAATTTTAACAACAGGAAAATCGTCTGCGGCCGGTATTTTTATTTCATCCAGTCGCTCACAAACCAGAGCAACCACGAGGAGAAGAAAACCTGTACGAAAACATATCAGTATAGCTCTCGGATAGGTTCTCTCACCACTCACCAGGGATGTTTTTTTCATGTGGCTGACGAAATTCGGGGGTGTTTTAGTCTTAAAATATTTCGGATGTCGGAGATTTTTCTGTTGATGAAACTGGCCTCAGCTAAAAAACTGATAAGTCCATTGATTGCACTTGTGTGGGCTACGCCATAGGCGGCGGAACGGGGGGGGGGGGGGCACCGTGCCCCCTTGATCTTGCCATTTTAACATTAGCCCTATGGGCGTTGCATGGAAAGAATGGGACCAAAAGTCGGCAGTGCCTCCCCCCACTTAATTGAAGGTGTTGGGGGGGCTTAATTGAAGCCCCCCCCTCCTCCCAGTACTGGCTGCGCGTTTTGTCGTGCACCTCGTCTTGCAGCAATTATATAGCTGCGTATTATTGTAAAAAGCCACTATGAGTCAAAATTAATCCGCTCCTCGCAGTTGATGAAGGAATCGCTTTAGCTTGTCTTTGTCCTATTCTCTCAATATCTTCTTCAGTAGTGTAAGCGCTACCAGTTGCCACCGAATTTAGGCTCCGTTTGTGATACAATTTTACTGATGGAGATTTAACCGAAGGTACTTTCAGTGGCTACGAAAGGTCGTTCACAAGTGGCGTAGGAGTGACACAATGCTTTGTCATTGACAGTGTTGTTTTGTTTCTGATGACCTTTTGTGACCTCTGGGACTGACCGGTGACCTTTGGTGGCTGACCAGCGACTTTTGGTGACACTAAGTGCCCAACTGGCTGACTGGTAACCTATGATGACATTTGGCGGCTGGCTAGTGACCTTTGATAGTTGACTGGTGACCTTTGTTAGCTGACAAGTGACCTTTGGTGACCTTTGTAAGCTAACTGATGACCTTTCGTGACCATTGGTGGCCTTGGTAACTGACCGGTGACCTTTGATGGCTGAACGGTGACCTTTGTTAACCCCTGGCTGCTGACTGGTGGCCTTTGTTGACCTTCGGTGACCTTTGGCGGCTGACTGGTGACCTTTGGTGACCTCTGTCGGCTGACCGGTGACCTTTGGTGACCTCTGTCGGCTGACCGGTGACATATGGCGGCTGACTGGTGACCTTTGGTGACCTCTGTCGGCTGACCGGTGACCCGGACGGTGTGCAGGAGCGGGAGCTGGGTCAGCGGCTCAACATCATCATCGTGGCTGAGGGCGCCATCGACCGGGACGGCAACTCGGTCACCGCCGACAAGGTCAAACAGGTGAGTCGGCTGAGAGCGCCTGGCCCGGCACCGTGCCAGCGCCTCGCCGCCCACTGTGGCAGACCCTGCGGCGCGTCCCTTTGACTCACCCTCTGAAAATTTCAAATCCTAGTGATTTCTGGTCAGACTCAGGTCAGTAGGCTACGGACATCAGCACATCGTCAAATAACTGACGCTGAAATCAGCTTTATTTTGCTACAGAATCTAGAGTTTTACATCGATTTCATTCAGTATTGCATGGTGTGCTAAGCTCCGGAAGAAAGGCCCGACTGTTCCCATGCTGATCCGAACCGGATGCAGAATTATATATAGGTATCTTCTTGATAGAGGACTTTGACCATTTTTGTAAGCATCCTTATTTAGAGTTTTTTTTTTAAGGCTCAGGGGCTCAGGGCTCCTGTTTCCTTTTTGTCAGGCCTCGTATATTCTTGGTATATTCAGTTTTTAAGTCCTAGACGATGGCTAAGTCAAGGTCGTGATCTCGTTATGTTAAGTCTGTGGGATAATTTTCGAATAGCTCCGATTCTGATAACATTCCAAGTAGTACCCGCTCTATTCCACAATTTGCATGATAAGTATTTCAGTTGGTACTTAGGTACCAATACGGGACTGAGTTTTGTTCGGTTTCCCTGCGGACGGCTGAGATGAGCCCAACAGATTTCAAACGACGATTTCATGATAGGTTGTCACAACATTGGTATTGCTAAAAAAAAACTCGTTTTTCTGCAGTTCCATTCGTTGTGTGCATCACGATGCATTTAACCCGCGCCCCGCTGGGGGTCCCGGATTTCCACGCCCTGCTTGGGGGGGGGGGGAGTGTTTGAACACCCCCCCCCCCTTCTAACTCGGCTCTTGGTCACCTAGCGAAACGGGGAAGGCGGCGTTCGTAAGAGCGTCAAAAATAAGGAAGAAATCACTTCTGTCACTTCTTTGGTCAGGTTAAATGTCAGGTCACCAGAGGTTATTGAAGCCAAAAATTCGCCGATTTGTAGGTCAGATGTCGACAATCTTCAACAAATCAACGCACAGCTCGGAAACCGATAGAGCTAGCGAGCGAGTTTTTGGCTTGCGAGCCACTTCGCGTCGCGTTTCTGAAGTTGACTGAGTCAACTTTCTGTTGTCCTCGCTGGCACTCGCTGCGAGTTTTGATGTGTTTTGTTGGTGTCGGCTGCTGGGTCGGTGTGTTGTTATTGAGACAAAACGTAATTTTCTGAAGGTGTATCGGCTTCACAACATTCATGGAGTGAGCATAAGAGAATGGTGTTGTCACTCCTTGAATGAGTGTATCCGCAGACTCGCAACCCGCTTGCGAGGTCCAGTGTGGGGCGGCCTTTAAGGTGACCTTTCACAAAAACGGCGTAGCCAATTATGTCAAATTCCATGGTACCAGGAGCGAGCGTTAGTTGACGATCAGTCTGTGCTGTGTATCACAGTGGCGGCTGGCCGGCCGGCTGTAATAGCGCCGGCTGCTGGCCGCCCGGGCCGCTGAGTGACGCCCCCTCCCCCCGCTCCGTGCAGGTGGTCGTCGATAACCTGGGATTCGACACGCGCGTCACCGTTCTGGGCCACGTGCAGCGCGGAGGCAGCCCGTCCGCCTTCGACCGCATCCTGGTCAGTGGCCTGAGGCGGCGGCTGTGACTGACTGGTGTGGTGGTGTCACTGGTGTATGGCGACGGCTGTGACTGACTGGTGATTGGTGTGGTGGTGTCACTGGTCTGTGGCGGCGGCTGTGACTGACTGGTGTGGTGGTGTCGCTGGTATATGGCGGCGGCTGTGACTGACTGGTGTGGTGGTGTCACTGGTGTATGGCGGCGGCTGTGACTGACTGGTGTGGTGGTGTCACTGGTCTGAGGCGGCGGCTGTGACTGACTGGTGTGGTGGTGTCACTGGTGTATGGCGGCGGCTGTGACTGACTGGTGTGGTGGTGTCACTGGTGTATGGCGGCGGCTGTGACTGACTGGTGTGGTGGTGTCCCTGGTGTATGGCGGCGGCTGTGACTGACTGGTGTGGTGGTGTCAGTGGTGTATGGCGGCTGTGACTGACTGGTGTGGTGGTGTCACTGGTATATGGCGGCTGTGACTGACTGGTGTGGTGGTGTCCCTGGTGTATGGCGGCGGCTGTGACTGACTGGTGTGGTGGTGTCAGTGGTGTATGGCGGCGGCTGTGACTGACTGGTGTGGTGGTGTCACTGGTGTATGGCGGTGGCTGTGACTGACTGGTGTGGTGGTGTCACTGGTGTGTGGCGGCGGCTGTGACTGACTGGTGTGGTGGTGTCAGTGGTGTATGGCGGCGGCTGTGACTGACTGGTGTGGTGGTGTCACTGGTGTATGCCGGCTGTGACTGACTGGTGTGGTGGTGTCAGTGGTGTATGGCAGCGGCTGTGACTGACTGGTGATTGGTGTGGTGGTGTCACTGGTGTATGGCGGCGACTGTGACTGACTGGTGTGGTGGTGTCACTGGTGTATGGCGGCGGCTGTGACTGACTGGTGTGGTGGTGTCACTGGTGTATGGCGGCGGCTGTGACTGACTGGTGTGGTGGTGTCACTGGTGTATGGCGGCGGCTGTGACTGACTGGTGTGGTGGTGTCACTGGTGTATGCCGGCTGTGACTGACTGGTGTGGTGGTGCCAGTGGTCTGGGGCGGCGGCTGTGACTGACTGGTGTGGTGGTGTCAGTGGTCTGAGGCGGCGGCTGTGACTGACTGGTGTGGTGGTGTCACTGGTGTATGGCGGCGGCTGTGACTGACTGGTGTGGTGGTGTCAGTGGCCTGTGGCGGCTGTGACTGACTGGTGTGGTGGTGTCACTGGTGTATGGCGGCGGCTGTGACTGACTGGTGTGGTGGTGTCACTGGTGTATGGCGGTGGCTGTGACTGACTGGTGTGGTGGTGCCAGTGGTCTGAGGCGGCGGCAGGACTGACTGGTGTGGTGGTGTCACTGGTGTATGGCGGCTGTGACTGACTGGTGTGGTGGTGCCAGTGGTCTGAGGCGGCGGCTGTGACTGACTGGTGTGGTGGTGTCACTGGTCTGAGACGGCGGCTGTGACTGACTGGTGTGGTGGTGTCAGTGGTCTGAGGCGGCGGCTGTGACTGACTGGTGTGGTGGTGTCACTGGTGTATGGCGGCGGCTGTGACTGACTGGTGTGGTGGTGTCACTGGTCTGAGGCGGCGGCAGGACTGACTGGTGTGGTGGTGTCACTGGTGTATGGCGGCTGTGACTGACTGGTGTGGTGGTGCCAGTGGTCTGAGGCGGCGGCTGTGACTGACTGGTGTGGTGGTGTCACTGGTGTATGGCGGCTGTGACTGACTGGTGTGGTGGTGTCACTGGTGTATGGCGGCGGCTGTGACTGACTGGTGTGGTGGTGTCACTGGTCTGAGGCGGCGGCTGTGACTGACTGGTGTGGTGGTGTCAGTGGCCTGATGTGGCGGCTGTGACTGACTGGTGTGGTGGTGTCACTGGTGTGCTGCTCTGATCCCGTGCCGTGTGCGGCTCCGTGCCGTGAGCGGCTCCGTGCCGTGAGCGGCTCCGTGCCCTGTGCGGGGCTCCGTGCCGTGTGCGGCTCCGTGCCCTGTGCGGGGCTCCGTGCCGTGAGCGGCTCCGTGCCGTGAGCGGCTCCGTGCCGTGAGCGGCTCCGTGCCCTGTGCGGGGCTCCGTGCCGTGTGCGGCTCCGTGCCCTGTGCGGGGCTCCGTGCCGTGAGCGGCTCCGTGCCGTGTGCGGCTCCGTGCCGTGAGCGGCTCCGTGCCGTGAGCGGCTCCGTGCCCTGTGCGGGGCTCCGTGCCGTGAGCGGCTCCGTGCCCTGTGCGGGGCTCCGTGCCGTGTGCGGCTCCGTGCCGTGTGCGGGGCTCCGTGCCGTGTGCGGCTCCGTGCCCTGTGCGGGGCTCCGTGCCGTGTGCGGCTCTGACGGCCGGTCTCTGTCTCGGTCTCGGTCGCGCAGGGCTGCCGGATGGGCGCCGAGGCGGTGCTGGCGCTCATAGAGGCCACGCCGGACACGGAGGCCAGCGTCATCTCGCTGGACGGCAACCAGGCGGTGCGCGTGCCGCTCATGGCCTGCGTCAAAAAGACACAGGCCGTCGCCAAGGCCATGGAGGACAAGAACTGGCAGCTGGCCGTGGAACTGCGCGGCAGGTGGGCTGTGGGGCAGCGGACGGGTGGCGGCCCGCGGGGAGGGGGTGGCCGCCCGCAGCAGTCAGCTTACGGTTCTTTCATGTTAGGCTATGAAATAAAGTGAAATTTTAGACGTGAGCTGCCGATTGTTGTGTATGTGCCTGAGCGGAGGGGATGTGTGCCGCTGATTGGCCGCCGCCGCGGTGCTGGTGACGCCACCCGGGCCCGGCCGCTGACCGCCGCGTGCTCTGACGGCCCACAGGAGCTTTGCGCGCAACCTGGAGACGTACAAGATGCTGACGCGACTCAAACCGCCCAAGGAGATCAAGGGCAAGGTAGGCCAGCCTCCGGGGCGGGACCGCGTGGGGCGGTCACTGGGGGCGGGAGGGGGGGGGGGGGGTTTCTGCGGTGGTCAGCCCGCTCACACGACGGCCGCCCGGGCCGGAGGAGGGTCCTCAGTTCTCTCACACGGAGCGGCCGCCCGGGCCGGGAGACCCCACTCACACGGGGCGGCCGCCCGGGCCGGGGAGACCCCACGCTCACGGCTCGGACGGCCGTCGGCGGCTGTGGTCAGCGGGAGGCTGGGTGTCGGCGCCGTGCCGAGCTCCCGGCGCGGCCAGCTCTGTTCAGTGGGAGGTGGCCCGCACACCGCCGTACTCGGCTGCGCGACAGCGAGTCCACGCGCCGTCACCATGTCGGAGCTAACGTAACAGCCGGAGGAAGCCCGCTGCCGTGCTCGGAATCGACACGTTATTACTGAGTGACGTCACTGCACGCCACGATAATGCTTACATGTGTGAGTTTCGGGGACATTCCCTTCGTCTTGCTGCGGTATTCATTTGATAATCCATCAAAATGTTGCCACGACTTCGTTGTGTTGTCGATGCTATTCCTGTGCTTCTGACATAGTCCCAATTTTTTCCCTGATAAAATGTGTCATTTACAATATCTGACAATTACGAGTCGACACATAATGATTCCTTGTTTAGGCATTGGAGACGGCGTGCCTGGCGTCTCCCGGATTCGTGGCGGCCGCCAGATCTTGAGCTGCGTCGATCCTTTGGCGCAGAGAGTTCGGGGACATGTCCTCAGCTCGGACAGCGCCAGTAGTCCGGCGAGGACCAGTCGGGGCTGCGAGCCGTCCGCGGCCGATCCGCCGGCCGGCCGCTGACGACACGGCGGCCGAACGTGCCCTTCAGCTCTGCACGACATGCGACTGCACCTTCCCACTGAAATCAGAGCGCCGGCTTCGTGTTGGATCTTAGATCACATTTCTTTTTCAAAGAGCCTCAGCTATCCCTGCCCGTTCACTGACCGGTTGCTGGGAAACCAGTTCAGTGTACCATTAATTGTTCCTCCGCCAAACCGCCCCAGCACATGACTGTCATGGCCGTACGTTTGGAGTTGTTGATGGATCGCCCACGGACGGCTCAAAGCCCCGACTTGTCTCCCCGCTGGACGGCTGGTTTGGTCGGAAGCTCTGTAACTCTGAGTGAGGTGTGCCGCAGCGGCTGATCAGCGCAGTCGAAGGATCTGATGACCGCCATGAGTCTGAGATAAGTCAGGCGCGCCGGCTCCCTCACCCGCCGACCGGTCACTGGCTGCGGACCAACAGAAGGCACCCGCCGTCAAAACTGGTCACAAAGCAGCCGGCACGTTGCACGTAGTTTAAGAATATTGGTGTGCTTAAGCCATTATGAAACACTCGAGCTAGTCAAGTGTGTGTACTATTGAGCGGAGGAAATATCGAGGGAGCGGCGTGAGCACAGGGCGGTGCCAGTGGCCGCCGAGCTGCGCCGTTGTCCGCGCGCGGTCTCTGTGCGGCCCGTGTGTCGCCTTACTGACCGGTGTCTCCCTCCCTCCCGATTTCCAGCTGGTGCGGGTAAGTGAGCCGCCGGCCCGGCGCTGTGCGTACGCGCGCTGCTTCCAGGCCCCGCGGGAGCCCTGGGGTCCTCGGCTGCGCTGCCCCCCCCCCCCGCCGCTGTGTGACCGGTGTGTGCGTGAGTGTAAGTGCGGCCCTCTCCGCCGCGCCGGTCACGTGATTCGACCGGTGGCTTCTGATCCATGCTTTAGGGACCGGACAGAGAGGCCGCCCCGGGTCGGTGCTAGTCCTCCCGGCCTCCTGTGAGTGTCCTCCCCTCCCCGGGACTGTCCCCCGTGGGTGTCCTCCCCGGGACTGTCCCCCGTGAGTGTCCTCCCTCCCTCCCCGGGACTGTCCCCCGTGGGTGTCCATCCTCCCCGGAGACTGTCCCCTTGAGTCCCCTCCCCTCCCCGGGACTGTCCCCCGTGGGTGTCCTCCCCTCCCCGGCACTGTCCCCCGTGGGTGTCCTCCCCTCCCCGGGACTGTCCCCCGTGGGTGTCCTCCCCGGGACTGTCCCCGTGGGTGTCCTCCCTGGGACCCGTGGGTGTCCTCCGCGGGACTGTCCCCCGCGGCTGGGCTGAGCGCAGTCGTGTGGTCTCGCTCAGAGGCAGGGTAGGGTAGAGTTGCAGTGGACCTCCCGTCGGTGTCGGCGCGGGGTAGTAGAGCGCCCTGTCTCGTCACGGGACGTTCGGAGGCCGATCAGGACATTCGGCCGCTGATCGGAGCAGATCGCACAGCGCTGCCTCGGCTGAACCGCTTATCAACAGCCGGTTTTGTTTTTGTCGCGCTGCTAGCACACTGCTGGACGGCGATTTGATGAACGTTGAGTATCCCTTGCTTTTGACTGACTTGTGCGGGCCACGCTACTAACCAATCCTTAACGGTGTACCAGATTTGACCGCAAATCGTTCAGTCGTTCTGGAGATCTGGAGGTGACCCCTGCACGTGCGCAGATACAGCAACACCCCAATCGTGAGACATGAAAATGCATCGCCGGTGGTGTCCAAGTTGCAGCGCATTTAGCCCAGTAATAGCCGAGCTATTGTATTGAGAACAAACTTGACACCTCTATATTTTACACGTGGCACGTGCACTGTGCAGTAGTCGTCATCCCCATACATTTTAAGGTAGTCCAACACTTAGTAGAAGCGATGGAGCTACCCTACACAAATATTGCCAGTAAATCGGTCCGGGCCTTCTAAGACGTAAAGTTTCCCCAAATCCAGCCGGCCGCTCGTACTCCGAACTTTGCGTTTATGTGCAAAAGAGTGGCGGCGCCGTTGTGGCCGGCCGCTGCAGTGGCGGCGCTGCCGGCGGCCGGTGAGTCTGACCGCGCCTGCCGTCCTCCTCCGGACGCAGCAACACACGCTCTGGGACCAGGTAGGGCGGGCCGCCGCCCGGCTGTGGCGCTCTCAGGGCCGCGCTGGCTCGCTGTCGTGCCGGCTTGTTTCAGTCATTTCCGCATATACTGGCCGCGAATCGCTCTGCATCTACCGGATGCCTGTGCTCTTCTCTCTGCAGCGAGGCATGCCCGGCCGTCTGTGCGCAGTGATGCATGGGCTGTCGTTGTCTCATGGCCACCTGCCATCGTTTATTTGGTGCTCGTAGCTGCCTCCTTGTCCCCGTTCTGGTCAGTTTGGTGTGTATTGCAGCCATACGAGTAAGTAAAAGTACATAGGTGACAGGAATGGGCGCTTCGCTCGTCGGACGCTGCCCCGGCCAGAGGCCAGCTTTTGTCCTGATTGGTATTATGCTGTGCACTGTGCAGTGAGTGCTGTCCCTCTTAGAAATTTGCGGGCGGCAAATATACACTTCAATAAGCTTCTGTTCAGTTGTATGATACACTGTTCAGTTGTATGACGCCGTTTTCCTACATTACACTATAAGACGTAGACTAACGCTTCTTGTTTTTATAGCCTCATGAAGCTCTTATGTGCGCTAAGTGCCGTATCGCCTCGATAGTTTGTGGCAGCGTGCCCATTGACTGATGTTTGGCAACTGGGAACCGGTCCTTGATCCAGAGCATGCACCTTTTCACGTATGTGCGCTATGAGTGTGTCTGAGGCCCCTCCCCTCCCTCCCTCTCTCCCTTCCTTCTCAGGGTAGGAGGAGGACGGATACCGTGGGCCGAACCCGGTCCGGACATGTCCCTCATTCTGGGTCTGTCTGTCACGTATGGTGGGACTGCCCTGTATAGTGTCTGTCTGTCCCGTGTGGCGGGTCTGTCCTGTGTGGCGGGTCTGTCCCGTGTGGCGGGTCTGTCACGTGTGGCGGGTCTGTCACGTGTGGCGGGTCTGTCCTGTGTAGTGTCTGTCTCTGTCCCGTGTGGCGGGTCTGTCACGTGTGGCGGGCCTGTCTGTCCCGTGTGGCGGGCCTGTCTGTCCCGTGTGGCGGGTCTGTCCTGTGTAGTGTCTGTCTCTGTCCCGTGTGGCGGGTCTGTCACGTATGGTGGGACTGCCCTGTGTTGAGGGTCTGTCCTGTGTAGTGTCTGTCTGTCCCGTGTGGCGGGTCTGTCTGTCCCGTGTGGCGGGTCTGTCTGCCCTATGTGGCGGGTCTGTGCTGTGTGGCAGGTCTGTCTGTCCTGTGTTGTGTCTGTCTGTCCTGTGTGGCGGGTTCTTGTGTACATAGTGTCTGGTCGCAGTTGGTCTCTGTGCAGCTGGTGACTCGGTCTGTGCAGCTGGTGACTCGGCCTGTGCAGCTGGTGACTCGGCCTGTGCAGCTGGTGACTCGGAGAGAACGGTCACTCCCTCCCTCCCCCTGTCTTGATCGGTATGTCTAGGTATGTGGGGACAGGTCACTGACCTGACCCGGGACCCCGTCCGCCCTGGGCCTGGCCGGCTGTTGCTGTCTTTCTCCGTATTGACAGTATATGTTTGTCGATTGCAAGGCGGAGTTACGGGGCCGAGCGGACGGCTGTCGGCCGCCGGCCTGTTCTGAAAATGGCGCGCTTCTCGCTTAGTCCGCCCGGTCTGTTCTGAAAATGGCGCGCTTCTCTCTTATTCCGCGGCTCTCGATGGGGCCTGCTTTTTGGATGTGAAGCGGCGTCTTGCTCGCCTGAAGGCCTCAGTGCAGCAAATGACGGGACTCGAATCAACAATCAAGTTGTCATGCGCTATGCGCACTTGTAGTGTGCTGGCTGGTCGCCATCTGTCATATGTCACTTTATACAGGTACTTTTTGAGGCACGCATGGAAAGTAAGTCCAGTCACATCTCGATATTACAGCATAAATACGTATGTGACCACCTAATGCATGTTTTTTGCGAGTTCTAAAGGTTTCCATCCTTTTTGGCTCACCCTGTATTGATTTACGCTGCGCCCGTACGTCCGTCCGTCTGTGGCCAAGGTTTCGACATGATGTCTCTTGTAACGTTGGCGGCAGGCCAGTTGGCCTTGTACCCAAACCGTGTACCGTGCGACAACAATCCATAACCCCCGCTAGTGTGACAGCGGCAACTCGTACCCCCCCCCCCCACACACACACCGGTGTACCGCGCGACAGTCTGTACCCCTCCCCCACACACACACACACATTTAGTGTACCGGTGTGGTATCGGCGGGCCGGCAGGGACCTCTGTTCTGTACCCATCACCAGAGCACTCTGTGACCGGTGAGGTGTCGGCGGGGACCTCTGTACCCATCACCAGTGTACTCTGTGACCGGTGTGGTGTCGGCGGGCCGGCAGGGACCTCTGTACCCATCACCAGTGTGCTCTGTGACCGGTGTCGGCAGGGACCTCTGTACCCATCACCAGTGTACTCTGTGACCGGTGTGGTGTCGGCGGGGACCTCTATACCCATCACCAGTGTACTCTGTGACCGGTGTGGTGCCGGCGGGGACCTCTGTGCCCATCACCAGTGTACTCTGTGACCGGTGTGGTGTCGGCGGGCCGGCAGGGCGGACACACGCTGGCCGTGATGCACGTGGGTGCGCCCTGCTGCGGCATGAACGCCGCCGTCCGGTCGTTCGTCAGGAACGGTATCTACCGCGGCGACACGGTGCTCGGCATTCAGGACGGCATCGAGGGTCTGGTGGAGAACCAGGTGAGCCCCCGCCCCCCGCCGGGCCGGCAGGGTCACTGGCACTGCAGCTGACCGCCGCGCCGGACTGGGGAGCTGCTACTGACCTGTGCCATCTGTGACGGCAGGTGACCTGTGTGACCTGTGTGACCTGTGTGTCCTGTGTGACCTGTGTGTCCTGTGTGACCTGTGACGGCAGGTGACCTGTGTGACCTGTGACCGCAGGTGACCTGTGTGACCTGCGTGTCCTGTGACGGCAGGTGACCTGTGTGACCTGTGTGACCTGTGACGGCAGGTGACCTGTGCAACCTGTGCCATCTGTGACCGCAGGTGACCTGTGTGACCTGTGACGGCAGGTGACCTGTGCGACCTGTGTGACCTGTGACGGCAGGTGACCTGTGCAACCTGTGCCATCTGTGACCGCAGGTGACCTGTGTGACCTGTGTGACCTGTGACGGCAGGTGACCTGTGTGACCTGTGTGACCTGCGACGGCCGGTGACCTGTGTGACCTGTGACGGCAGGTGAAGGAGATGGGCTGGGGCGATGTCACCGGCTGGGTGCCGCAGGGAGGCGCCTTCCTCGGCACCAAGCGCACGCTGCCCCAAAAGTACATGAGTCAGGTGGCGGCCCGCTTCAAGGAGCACAAAATACAGGTGGGTGCCGGGGCTCGTTGGATACGACTGTGCCGACAGCTGACACCAATCCACAGAAACGGCTCACGTTGCCGGCGCAAAATGACCTTTGTAGTCGGCGCGCCCTAAGGCCCCAATAAACAAACAAGCCAATACACGTGTAGCTGGCTGAGCACTGTGCAGTGTCACAAATACATTGACAATTTTTACTAATATCGGTGGTGGCGGGCTGTGCATAGCTGGAAAAGGAGCGGGGAATGATGTGACCAAACGTGCTTGAATCCCTATCCTTAACCCGCGCCGGTGGGGGGGGGGGGCTATTTTTTGCCCCCCCCCCCTCCAGACATTTCGATATATCTCCAGAACCGCTGCGCCGATCAGCACCAAACTTTCAGTACCCTCCCGGGCATCAATTTTACACATTGTGACTAAAAATTTTCCAAAGGCTATGATAGCTTGGCCTCAAATGACGTCAGAGTGACGTCATGTTCTGTCGTTTTCGACCCAAAAAAGGTTTCGCGGGAAGAGCTGTCAGGCCTATAGCTTTGAAGATACAGAAAAACCTATAAGACATAGAAGGTGTAGAATTACCAGGGCTACTAAACTGCTATCTCGAAATTTTTGAATTCTTGAATTTTGACCCACCCCCAAATCATTTTTTTTTAATACAATGGCCAAAAAATCCAAAATGTCTGTCGATTAAAAAAAAATCGGAATACACGTGATAGCTTCTACCGATTTCTATTCACATACCAAATTTTAGATCGATGCCTCTTTTTTTCCAAGTTATAGCGAACCTGTTCAAAATTGATGATTTCAAATTTTCAAACTCTATTTTTAGCAATTCTTCCACGTAGCGTAAAATAAAGACCACCATTAGACTAGCCGTGACGAGCTGCATCGAATCAATGCCCATGTTATGCAAAAATATCAACTTTCAGAAATATGACCTTTTTGACCTAACCTCCACCAGGAACTGGGAAGTGACCTAAACCGTTCCTGATGGTCTTATAACCAACACCAATGAGATGATGGAAATGAAAAATTGTCCATAAAACATGCATCGCACAGCCCTAGTAAAATTGGGTTATGTGCTGTACCTTGGTGACCTAACCTGTGACCTGACCCGGTATTATCAGTGATCTCTAATAGCAACATATGTACTAGGCAACTGACGCCCTATGGCTGATTTTCGATAAAATGCGTTTTATTCGATGTTGTAGCGCATTCCCAAGAAGACCCGTGAACGGTGAAACATTTCATCTTTGACCTGACCTGTGACGTCATCGGTGACCGCGAGGTCAATGAAATTAGATTTTTCTCGACAAATTTGCCGTTTGAATTTTGCGGATCCGTCCAGTAGTTTCGGAGATACGAGTGTAGGGGGCAAAAAATAGCCCCCCCCCCCACCACCACCAGGTCGTGTTATAAATAGACCCCACTAGGGCACCGGTTAAAGTGACCATCCCACCTTAACCCGCGCCGGGCCGGTGCTCCGCGACTTCCGCGCCGGGCGGGGGGGGGGGGGTCTGAACACCCCCGTCTAACTCGGCTCCTGGGCCACGTAGCGACACGCGGTAAGCGGCATTCGAAAGAGCATAAAAAATAATGACTGAAACATTTCGGTCATTTTGGGTCAGGTCAAAGGTCAGGTCGCCAGAGATCATCAAAGGTCAAATGTAGTCAATTTCAACAATTTTGGAAACTGCCAACGGCTAACTCGGGAACCAATCGAGCTAAAGCGCCGCGGAAAACCGCATTCGATAGACATTTTACAGACCTTTCTGAGTATTGTTCTCAGATTTGACTTCAGGTCAACGGTTTAGCCTCCAGAGGGCAAAAACTGTAAAAATTGCCGTTTTCACGAAAATGGTTTTTCGTCAATAACTTTTGACTCAAGAGAGTCACGACATTATTTTTGGCAGCATCGTGTTCCTCTCGTCGAGACGCGTCAAATGAACTATTTGTTGACCTTGAAAGGTCATTTTGAAGAAAAAAATTGACCAATTTGACCATTTGTCAAGGTCATGACCTAACCGGAAAGGGTCATGTTGCATATCAGTCGATCCGTATCGTCGAGCTGAATACGTCTGACGTGTTTTCATTGCTTTAGCACGTGTTTATCAATAGTTGTAGCCAAAAAAACTGCTGGTGACCGCTCATGACCTGAGATGACCTCAGGGGCACACAGAGGGGACAGGTGCATTTTTCCGATTCATTGTGTCATGTTTACCTATGAACCGATGTTTGAGAGGGTTTTGAACCCATTCGTCCAAAAGAGGCGCATTTCAATTTTCTCTCATTGTCTTATAATGGGGAGGTCGCAAAATTGACCTGACCTTAGGTCACCGATATCAAAATTCCGAGATAAACATTTCGCCCACCGCGCCGCGGCACCCGACCGCAACGGACGACAACTTAAGTACCGCCGGTCAGCCCTGTGCTAGCGCCTTCATTCTTTCACAGTGCGGCTCAGAAATGATCAGGGAATGCTATGGACGGTATGGTGCACTAACGAGCACACACTGTGTAAACTGCTGTGGGTGAAACGAAAGCAAATATTAAAAAAAATTGCGATTGCAACATGATGACAAATAGTTAGATCAACGCCAAATCAAAAGAGATACGGCTTTTTGTGACCCTGCATTAGAAGCAGCAGACTTTGGGGATCATTGCCATGTATAATTTTTGTCTTTTGTATGAAATGAACGCACGCTAGCGGCGTTTGAAGTTACGAGTATCTGACAGTCATTTTACGACAGAAAACGTCACGACTTCTGACAATCATACACGAGGCCGGTCTTGACAAAAACATGAAAATCATGTTTTTTCAGACACCCCAAACATTTGCCTGACCAGCCATATTACGATTTATTCGATTAGGTGGACTTGAAATTTGGGCCTTTTCGGTATTTATGGCCACTCGTGAACCCCATTTGCATCACTGTGCCCCCCCTCCCCCAGTAGGGCGCGTTATACGCAGACCCCAGTGGGGCGCGGGTTAAGTTATAATCGAAAAACCTTTATCCTGTTTTAGCGAATTTGTTTCTTTTATATCCTTCGAACACCCATAAATATTGCCCCAAATTTGCACAGGGGCGAGATTTGCTGTAGGTCCACCTACCCTGTAAATTTTGTGTTTACTTACTGTAGATTGGGTACGTTATAAGAAATCGTGTAATATTGTTATAACTTTACCTTTTTGCATGATTAAATAACAATCTTTATATGAATAGTGTTTTAGATCGGTTGTTACATACATGAATTAAAAATCGTGTGTTAAGTTGATACACGGTGTGGGGTAACGTGTCACTTTCTGTTTCGCGGTTTCTTCTGAATTACATAGCTCTTCAACCATATTGTTGTAGCTGCTAATAAACCTCTCTTGCGGTGAACACTCAACACTCAACATGCTTACCAATTCTCATGTTGGTAATGTGTCACAGGGTGATTACGCTGTTGTCCGATAACTGTGTGTGTGTGTGTGTGTGTGTGTGTGTGTGTGTGTGCGTGTGTAAGCACTCACTTGTCAGGGCCGATGACGGGATACACACCGACCCGACAGGACCGATTTCCCTGTCAGGACCGAAAACCCGGTCCTGACAATTCCAAGACCGGGGCCATGTTCCTTGGCCTCTAAACATGCCCTAGGGCCATTTTGAGGTCGGTCCTGTTAAGTCGGTGTTCTGTCAATATGTGTGTAAAATGTGTGTGAAAATTGGCCGCCGTATACACTCTTCTGTCCGGTGGCGCCCCCTAATGAAGGGTCGGGCGGCCCATTGAAGCTGTGGTCCCTCCCGCGACCTCCCGCAGAGTCCAATTTGTTCCGGGTAGGGTGGCCGGGCAGGGTCGGGCCGAGCCGGGCAGTCGAAGTAATTAGCTGAGGAGCGAGTGGATAGTAGCGCTGGGTGTGCTGCTCAAGTTTCGCTGTAGTGACCAGCGGCACGGGCTGATGCTATCAGTGTTGGTAAAGACGAAATAAGAATAGCCTGATGATCGACCTAACCTGACGTCACCTGACTCACCCTACCCAAAATGCCCAAATAATATATCATGGAACAAAACGATTGTGAAACAATTATGACAAAACGATTGTGACAAATAACAGAAGCGGTTGCGTGGCGTTTGATGTGGGTAAAAAGCAGGGATGCGGAGCCGTGAAAATTTCAGACGGCTCCGGCTCCAGAGAAAAAAAATCGGCTCCGGCTCCGGCTCCGGGTGAAATGCGATGGCGACTCCGGCTCCAGCTTCGGCTCCGAGTAAAATGGTCCGGCTCCGGCTGCTCCGGCTCCGGCTCCGGCTCCAATACTCAGTACATCCCCTATGCAATTAAATACGGGTGGAAGAAACAAGATGATGGGATTGGTGCGCGCTGCTTCTGTATTTGCATAACAAGGCTATTTTCATATTTTGACTACCGCATGTTTTACTGCCTTGAACTGTCAAACCGAACTAGGTCAATAATTTTTCCTCTTCAAAAAAAGGAGCCGGAATCGCCCCCTTTTTCGACGGCTCCGGCTACGGCTCCGGCTCCGGGCAAAATATGCCGGCTCCGGCGGCTCCGACTCCAGCTCCGGCTCCGGCTCCGCACCCCTGGTAAAAAAGTATGAAAATAGTTTTGGTGACCTGAGGTCAGAGGTCAGGTCAACGACCCTGAGCTGAGGTTTTGGTGTTTCGCAAATAACTAACAAAAATGGTCCGAGAGCTACAGTAGTGGTACTATCGCATTCGTCTTGTCAAGACGCGTCGAATGACACATATTTTGCATGGAAAAGTTCAAGTTTTATGTTGACCTCATGTGACCTCGAATGACCTTCTTTTTGCCTAGACACATGAATGGTAGCTTATATATACGATTCGTAACCGCTGATCACGAATCTGGCATCCAGTTTGCTGTAAGCATTCATTTAGAGCCTTAACATGGCAAGAATGTCTTCATCATTTGGCCGACTTGAATCAGTGAAAAAACTTTTAGCAAGGAAACTCTCAGGTGACCTTGACCTTATAGCAGCCTTGTATCGTTGGATGAAACTGGGTCGCACCAGACCTTTGGCGGAATAGTAATGGGAACGAAGCACCACGCACTTGTTCTTTAATTTTATGCCTCTTACTTGCTGGTAAATACCAGGATTGCGGGGTCTGAGTCCATATCTGGTGGAAGTTCTGACCGGAGTTAGAGTCGAAATAAAATCGATTTTGGAATCCGGAGCCAGACTCGGGGTCGGATTCACCAAAATTCATCGACTCCGCAGACTTGTCATGGCTGCGGAATCGGAGTCAGAGTCTATCGACAGTTCAGCCCGGAGTCGGAGTCGAAATTGATTTTTGGAAGCTTGAGTCGGAGTCGAAGTCAGAGTACCCGAAGATCAATCGACTGCCCGGCCCTGGTAAATACATCACCCGTCGTGACCTAGTTCCCCTCACTTTTTCTGCGAAATTACGTCGCTGTGTGCCAGCAAGCATTTACAATGTATCGCAAAAGGTCTCACATAAGGGTGTCAATTTTGGAACCAGGGAGCCATTTTCAGTGGATCTGAGCGGCGCTGGGATTAAATTCGCGCTAAATTGGTGCTCGGCCACACTGTGCAGCGGTTGCTGAGTTATTAGCCTTTTAAATCGATGAAAATGACGTCACTCTGACGTCATTTCTGGCCAAGCTATCATAGGCAATTGAACAATTTTTGAACACAATGTGTAAAAGGAATGTACGAGAGGGTAGTGAAAGTTTCGCGACGATCGGCGCAGCAGTTTTAATGATATTGCGAAAAGACTGGAGGGGACAAAAATAGCTCCCCCCCCCCCCCCAACAGGACGAGGGTTTAAAGTGTTACAGGCAGGGCCGGTCCGAGCCGGGCCGCTCCTACCGAGATTTGTCCGTAATATTGAAAAGACCGCTTCGGTCCCTCGCTCGCAACAAGTAGTATCTGATTCTGCTCACTATTATCATTCTTGCAATTGAAGGAGTTTCAGGTCATTGAAGGCACATGACGGAGTGCAAGCTACTAGCCTTGCCTCTGTTTTATATTCCGACTTGTAGCCATGCAGTCTCTCGGTGCTTTTTGATCGTAGATCGGGGATGGATATGGCTAATCCTTTCCGGAATGCTGCGCTGGCGACGATCGGGTGGGAAAGGGAGGGCAGGAGGGTAGCCGCGTCCCGACTCCAGCCAGGCGTGACGAGAAGGGGTGACCGTCCGTCCCGGGGAACGCGGATCCACGCAGGCAGCTGATGTGGCATGGTTGCGCAGTGCTCATCTCAGGCTAAACACGCGGCGAAGCATCAGCTCGCGTTTTTTATTGGAGTCTTGCTAGTTACTGGAGGGTTTGTTGACGGAAGTCTACAATTGCTTCGTAACTAAGCACCCGGCAGTTGGTGGGGGTATTTCGCCACCCGCCATTTGCTGGGGGGGGGGGGGGGGGTAAACGCCCCCAGCCGATAACTCGAGAACCCTATAGACGCAGCGAAACGCACGAGAGGGCAAACGAAAGAACACGACGATGATACTTCCTACATTTATCATGCTCCTCGCAGAAGCTCTCAACGATATACGAAACAATAAACTTCAATCGATTCCCTAGAGGTAACCAAAATTTGGTGCGGCTGCGGCGCGCCGTATTTTTAGCGATAGCGCGGCGAAAAAGTGGGGATGTACCTACGCCCCCCTCCCCAGCTACTCGCGGATTTTAAAGGAATTATCAGGCCCAGGGTTTGAGAATTTGCAAGGGATCGACTTGTTTTTGCTATTGCTGGATTTCAAAAGCAGTGCTGATTCTAATGATATGCATACCTACGCACTAATGGTCACTCTTCAGACTGGTATTTAGTGTTAATGCCAGTAAGACACCTTGGGGGGGGGGGGGGCGACAGACGAGCCAGCGAGGGGGTGGCCCTTGCATTTGCGTAATTGTGAGGGGGATGTTACTTCCAACTGACTTGTGCACGGTTGACGGTAGTCAGTACCCTACTAACCGGTCTCTAGCGATGTACCAAGGCGATGTCTATAGGTGCCCCCCCCCCCCCCACCTTAGGATTTTGTTTTGAATCGTCGCTTATATGAAAAGGCTGTGAGTTTGGTAAAAAGTTGGTACTTACCTGATTTTCCCGAGTTTGTTTGGTTTCGGTATTTTCCCATGGCTTATGCTTGTATTTGCTTTGGTATCGGTATCACGATTTTCCTTAATTGACATCACTAGTATGGTGTATAGCAGCAGCTTAAAGGACTTTAACCCTCGCATGTGTGCGGCGTTTGCCAGCTTCTAACGTGCAGGGGGGGGGGGGTCGGTTGGACCCCCCTTGCCGTTTGGCCCCTGATCGAGCTAATGCTTCGCGAAAAAAAAACGAGGATGCTGCCCGTCACGAGGCAAAGCCGATGATACCCAATTTTGAGGTCCTAGGTCATTGGTTGAACTTCCAGGTCAGGTCAATGACCCCCTCGCGATTGGCTCCTATGGCACTTAGAAACGCCAAATTTACAGGGTAGGTGGGTCAATAGGAGATCTCGCCCCTGTGAAAGTTTGGTGACTCTTAGTCAATATTTAGAGGGTATTTGAGGGGTATGAATGCAAAAACTTTACTAAAACATGTCAAACGTTTTTCGCTTATAACTTTTTACCTAGTAAAGATAGAGCAAAAATAAAAGCACCAGTGAACTCAGGACGTCCGTGCACGTCGAATGATATACTTTATTACAAATTTAAGTGAACTCTGGAATTCAGTTGCCGCTAAGCTAGTCCAATTTTCCCCTGACCTTGTACCGGTTTTGTGACCTGGTGACCTAACCTGAAAATACTGGGACTTCAAATTTTCAGGAAAGGTACGAAAAGGTTGCCCCAGAGGGTATGCAAAATTTGGCGCGTAGAACGGTATTTGCGAAAAACCTTAGGGGGGTTGCATCAACCCCCCTCGCCGGGCGAGGGTTAATAGCCGTTTTCACGACGGCGATCTGGTACACATTTGGGGCATATCTGGTAGAGATTAGGTGCATATTTGGTCAAATTAGGCTCATTGTGTCTCTTAGCAGCTATCAGCTAGGGTTGCACTAATTGCTTATATGCCTGCTTTGTCATATTATCAGAGAGCATCATCGATTAAAACACTGAAATAAATTCATAAAATGAAGATATTTGCTGTAAAAGAGATTAGGTGCAGATTTGGTCAAAAAGGCGCATTCGCCTGATAGCCCGTCGTGAAAACGGCTAATGACAACTGTGTATTTACTTTCTTCTTTTATCGCTCCGAAAAGTGCCTATCACAAACACAGACCGACATGATGGCGATGCTTGTGGTCATGATACGGCCACACTGGTGCTTCTCGGCGGGTTTTCAAGCTGGCCGCTGGCCGCTGGTCTCTTGTGGATTCAGCTGCGTCCACGTGGGAGAAATAGTGACCGCATGAACGAAAGCGGAATGTGGGAGCGACCTCCCCTTGGACGTTATCTAACACGTGGAATTTTGGCGGCCACCATTGCCCTTTGTATCAGACCCGGAGTAGGAGTCGGAGCCGGAGTCGGAGTCGGAGTCGGTCAGGAGCCCGGAGTCGGAGTCGAAGTCGGATTCGGAACAGCACTACCACGACTCCAAAAACCCTGAATTACAATGTGCATGCATTTAGGTACCCTTCAGAGTGTCTCCAGCGTAGGGTCTTGATGAAACATCTCTTAAAGTTTTCTTAAGCTGAGTGTAGCTAATTACGGTGGCCCAAGAATCGATTCGAAGGTATCATAGATTATAGGTTTTAGATGCAGCATGCTTTAATATCCATCAGGAATGGAATCGAAATCACAGATAAGGCACTCCCACTCGGATGCAGACGCGTGCAATGTGCATGGGTCCGAACTCCGAGTCACGAAAGGTATGCATGATCTCGGTGGATCTAGGAATCCTGATTGCTCTGTTCCGTCGTTTCCCTGGGCTCAGGATACTCAAGTTGTCCTCAGCCCGTAATGTATTCGAGCATAGTCCCTTGTACTGCGTTCTATATTAGTTTATGCTTCGTCTGTTTCGTCATTCCTTCTTGGAGCCGTGCAGTCTCTCGCCGCTTCTTGATCATCCCTGGGAGCCGGGAAGGATGGGTAGCGGGTACAGCTAATCCCTGACCACCTGTAGCGCCGTCGAGGTTCGGCGTGGGAAGGAGGGGAGGGGGGCTGGATGGGGACTGGTTCCCCTTCGCGAGGTGTGACGAGGAAGGGTGACGGCTCTGTCCCGTGGAGCGCTGACCCACGCAGCCGATGTGACACGTTATAGCTTGTAAGTTTGGACGCATTAGTTTCCAAGCTTTTGTCAGCCTTGGGGACCGTAAGTATGCCTCGAAGCGATATATCCATTGGTCACCGCAGGAATTGGAAGTCGTGGTAGCGGTGCTTTGACACTGGCTCCGGACTTCTTCTCCGGGTTCCTGTTCAGTTTGAACTGAAAATAATTCTTCCCGGAGCTGACGAATTAAAGGGACCCTCCCATCTTTGAAAAAGCTAATGAATTGCCATAAAAGCGATGTCCTCGGGTTCAGAAAGATCAAAAATGAATATTTACCAATTAGTATTCACTGGTTTTCAAGATAATATACTTTTAATTTTGTTTACTTTTTGGGATCTCAGTTGTTCCTAGCGACTTCATTTGGAAGCAATAATATGACATCCTTTTAGTGCGGCAGACGTTGCGCGGAAAGCAGCATATACCATCACGTGTTAACGATGGTTTAGTATAAGATTTAAAAATCGGAAGATCTCCGCTGACGTCACAAATTTAACCCTATTCCGGGCGGGCTCTGAAAGGTTCGATTCTGGGCGGGGGGGGGCCTTTTCGGCCCCCTTCAGATCTAAAAAACAACACATCGCAGCGACAAACGGCAAACGGCGTTTGATAGGGCGTTTATAGATCTACAGCCTTTACATAAAACATTTTCAGGTCAGGTCAATATTGAGGTCACCAGAGGTCATCAACGATAAAATGTTTTGGAATTAGTTACCTATATAACTTTTAAACTAAGAAACAAAGAGACATAAAATTAATACATTTTTTGTTGCTCTCGTCGAGGCGATGCGAATTAAGTATGCGATGACCTTCACAGGTCAATTTGAAATTTGATCCCAGGTCAAGGTCAGGTCAACATCAATGAGATTGTGGGGTATGGTCATGCTGCTACCAAACGACGCGCCTTGACCAGGCGAGCAGTTTGGTACCACTTACAAGTCTTAAGCGCCATCGTGTCGTGATTTATTGATAGAAAAACGATTTATGACGTCACATGACCTCAGATGAACTTTCCCGGTGCCCCTGTCAATTAGCGGCACCAGGATCATCACCGATGAGATAATTTTCCATAATATTGAAAGAATTGGGTGGTTTTGACTCGTTTACACGAAGCAGGAGGCGTTTCAATATTTTCCCATACATAGGTTTGCAATGTAAAAGTCACGAGTCTGGCCTGACCTCAGGTCAGAGATATAAAAATTCTGAGATAAACAAATTGCACATACTGGTACCCTAACTAGAACCTGAAGAGAAGAAATTGATCCGTCAAAAACTCTAGCTCTGGCGTGATTGCAAACTTGTCTGAGGTGAGGTCACCAAACCGCCTCTGGTGACCTGACCTGACCTGACCCGGCAACTTTTTTTGTCAACATGTGCGCAATGAATGTTCAGAAAAAGTCACCGAGTATGAGCTTTCAGTCTTGCGGCGTTTGGCAATGGTAGAAGAAAAACCTGAAGGGCCCGCCCGGAATAGGGTTAACCCCTAGCCCTGGCAGGGCATTTTTCATAACACGGCCTGGTTGATGCGACCCCCCCCCCCCTCGCGATTGGCTCCTATGGCACCTAGAAACACCAAATTTGGTAGGTAGGTGAGCCCCTGGAGCTCTCGCCCCTGTGCAAATTTGGTTGCTCTAGGTCAATATTTAGGGGGGTTTGGGGGGTATAAATGTAAAATTTTTGCTAAAAACAGGTCAAAAGTTTTTCGCTTAAACTTTTGAACCAATTAAGATAGAAAAAAAGAAAAGCACCAGTGAACTCAGCACGTCAAGGCGCGTCGAATGATATACTTTGTTGTTTGCTTAAGTGTACTTAAAGCTTTTCTTAATTTTTAAGTAAACTTTAATTAACTAATGAAGTTCAAGTTAACCATATTGCATCACATCGCATATCATTCGATTCGGCTGATCACCAGGAACACAATGATACCATTTTTTAAGCTCTAGCGTCATTATGTGCCAAGTTATTGGCAAAAACGTCATTTGACCTCAGTTGACCTCATTTGACCTGACCCATGAATAAGTACACCAAACAAAGAAGCACCAAGTGACCTGCTGTTACTTACTATGGTTTCAAAGCACAAAAGTGATGGAACGAAGCGGATATCTCCAGTATTTTCCGAATTTAGTATTTTCCCATAGGCTTAACATTACGACGTAATGACCTCTTACTGACCTCAGGTCAGTGACCTAAAAAAACGAACTATATGTTATACAACTCGGTGAACTTAGCACATCCTGAAAGTTTGAAGGAAATCAGTCCAAAACTGTGAGTTGGACAGTTGCAAAAAGAAAATTGAAATTTGACCATAACCTTGTACCAGTTTTCTGACCTGGTGACCTGACCCAAGGTCACCCGGACTTGAAATTTTCAGGTCACATGTAAAATGGTTGCCCCATAGGCTGTGCCAAATTTGGTGGCGCTGCGCGCCGCCGTTTTTACGCTATCTTCGAAAAACCTTAGGGGGTTGCATTAACCTCCCCTGCCAGGGCGAGGGGTAAGGGGGCATTCAAATGCATTAGCCCCTTAGAATCTGAAAACTGCAAGTTTGAAATTAAATATATCCGAATTAAAGCAATTATCGATGCTGTGAGTACCCAAACCGGTAAGTGCAAGCTAGGGACCCCAATTTGGCCATCTCAACTCAAAACTAATGTTAAGGTGGGATGGTCACTTAAAGCCTTGCTCTGCGGGTGGTATATGCGCATTACCTCGTCATGTCCAGATTCTAGCTAGAGGGTAAGCAGACTACACTACGTTATTACTTGAAAATATGCGCCGTACCCGCAGTCCGAAGTAATGTAGCTATTACATACAGATGCATTACCCAAAGTCACCGCCCTGCTGCCCACTGGCGCCCTTCCCACCTATCGCGCCCGCCTTTGAATTTGGGCGGCCGCCCTCCTCCCTTCTGGCATCATCGTGTTGAGCACTGACTTGCTACCCATTGGCGCCCTCCTTCCCATTGGTTCCCTCCTACTGAATGTTGATCGGGACCCTCCTACCTATGGGCGCCCTCGTGTTGATCGTCTCCCTCCTATCCACTGGCGTCTTCCAGCGGTTCAAGCTCGCTGCAGCATCGCTGTGTCAACGCCATCGCCATCAATCAGTAGTGGTTTTAGTTGTAAATGTTGCTGTTTAGCTGGGACATGGTTTATGCTATATGCATAAAACGTTCTTTTGACACAAGCTTTATTGTTTTAATGGAAGCTTTCAAGAGCACTTCGGCTCCCTTCTTCAGCCAAGTTACGTAGAAATACTAAAAAGCAGTAATACAAACATCGAGATGTCGTTGAATTATTATCAGGTATCATAAAATACCAGTATAACGCCTTTTGGCGCGACTAACGGAGCGAGCGAGAGGGTGGGCCTTGCACGTGCGAAATTGTGAGGGGGTACCTCCAACTGACTTGTGCACGGCACCCTACTAACCGGTCTCTAGCGATGTGCCAAATTTGGGCACAATCGGCCCAGCCGTTCTCGAGATCTGGAAGCGGCACCCCGCACGTGCGCACGTGCAAAATGGGTCTCAACTGACCAGGGGCGGTCGCAGACTTGGAGTTTGGGGGGGGGGGGCCAACTTGTCAAAGGGGCCCCTGCGCTGACCCGGGGGGCCCGGTGCTAGCTTAAAGGGGCCCACGGACGTAGTGCACGAGTGCAGAAATCCAGGCCATGGCCGGTGAAGCGGGGGGGGGGGGGGGGTTAGTGAGCGGCACCCGAGAGGAGGCTCATTGCGAAATGCGAGCTTTGAGGAGGTACCATGTCGAAAAGGTACCGATAAGTGCATTTTGAAGCAATGATATTGTCAATAATTCACGCAACTGTGAATGGACTACCGCAAAAGTAAAGGCAGCGCGGCTAACTTTGCCATTTTCTAAGATCATCGTGCTAAAACTTTTGACAGTGGGTCATCAGTATCTGTTCACTGTTCAATCACATGTGTTCCGTTTCATCTTTTTTTTTTTTACTTGAGCACAAATGTAAGTTTCGAAGGCCATTACGTAGCGAATACTTCAGAAGATGGATAGTGGGCCAAATATCCTAAATTTGTCATGCTGCATGGAAAGTAGTGTTGCTGAGAAAAGGGGGTTTTGTTCCAGATTACTGTGGATGCAGAATACATTGTCTGCACCCACTGCAGAATTATTGTTGGTGCAACTGCGCCCACTGCACCCATGGTTCCTACACTTATGGGCCCATCGATAGCGCTTCGGCGATACCTATCGCCTAGAGGCTGCAATGGGGCCCTTAGAGTACGGTGTCAGACCCCCCAGAGGCCGGCGTTGGACCCAAGGGTCAGCAAAGGGCCTCAAAGGCCCCAGGTAGGGCCCCAGAGGCTGATGTGGGCTTTCAGAGGCAAGTGCGTGACACCCAAAGGTAAGGCTTGAGCCCCCCCCCCCCCCCCAGAGAACATAATAGGGCTATCAAAGGCCGGTGTGGGACCTTTAGAGGCTGGTTTGGGCCCTTAGGGGCCAGTTTAGGGCCCTCAGAGACCAGTACAGGGCCTGCAAAGGGCAGTTTGAGACCATCAGAGACTGAATTGGGCACTCAAAGGCTAATGTGGGTCCTTACAGGCCAGCATGGAGCCCTCAGAGGTTACCGTGGGGCTCTAAAAGACCGACATGGGCCGGCGTTGGACCCCAGAGGCCAGTAGAGGGCCGTCAAAGGCCAAGATGGGCCCTCAGAGACCGATGCGGGCCCTTAGAGGCCGGCATCGGGTCTTCAGAATCCAGTGTGGGGGACTCTCAGGGGCTAATGTGAGCCCTTACAGGCCAGCATGGGCCCTCAAAGGTCAGAATAGGACCCTATAAGACCGGCATGGGCCGGTGTTGGACCCCAGAGGCCAGCGGAGGGTCCTCAAAGGCCAAGATGGGCCCTCAGACGCCGAAGCGGGCCCTGAGCGGCCGGCATCGGGTCTTCAGAAGCCCGTGCGGGGCCCTCAGAGACTAAGGTGGGTCCTTACAGGCCAGGACGGGCTCTCAGAGGTCAGTGTGGGGCCCTAAAAGACCGGCATGGGCCGGCGTTAGACCCCAGAGGCCAACAGAAGGCCCTCAAAGGCCAAGATGGGCCCTCATAAGCCGATGCTGACCCTTAGCGGCCGGCATCGGGTCTTATGAATCCAGTGGGGGGGGCCTCAGAGGCTAATGTGAGCCCTTACAGGCCAGCATGGGGCCCTCAAAGGTCAGAATGGGACCCTAAAAGACTGGCATTGGCCTGCGTTGGACCCCAGAGGCCAGCAGAGGGCCCTCAAAAGCCAAGATGGGCCCTCAGAGGATGATGCGGGCCCTTAGATGCCGGCATCGGGTCTTCAGAATACAGTGCGGGGCCCACAGAGGCTAATGTGTGTCCTTACAGACCAGCATGGGGCCCTCAGAGGTCAGTGTGGGGCCCTAAAAGACCGGCATGGGCCGGCGTTGAACCCCAGAGGCCAGCGAAGGGCCCTCAAAGGCCAAGATGGGCCCTCAGACGCTGTTGCGGGCCCTGAGCGGCCGGCATTGGGTCTTCAGAATCCAGTGCGGGGGCCCTCAGAGGCTAATGTGGGTCCTTACAGGCCAGCATGGGGCCCTCAGAGGCCAGTGTGGGGCCCTAAAAGGCCGGCATGGGCCGGCGTTGGACACCAGAGACCAGCGGAGGGCCCTCAAAGGCCAAGATGGGCCCCCAGAGGCCGATGCGGGCTCTTAGAGGCCGGCATCGGGTCTTCAGAATCCAGTGCGGGGGCCCTCAGAGGCTTACAGGCAAGCATGGGGCCCTCAGAGGTCAGTGTGGGGCCCTAAAAGGCCGGCATGGGCCGGCGTTGGACACCAGAGACCAGCGGAGGGCCCTCAAAGGCCAAGATGGGCCCCCAGAGGCCGATGCGAACTCTTAGAGGCCGGCATCTGGTCTTCAGAATCCAGTGTCTCAGAGACACTTAAAGTCTAGTCTTGGGACTCGAGAGACAGAAATGAGGCCACCAGAGGCCGGTGTGAGGCTCTCAGACGCCGGTTGGGCCCCTGAGGCCGGTTTAGGGGCCCTCAAAGGCCAGTGGAGGGCCCTCAGAGGTCAATGTGGGTCCTAAGCGGTCAATGTAGACGCTTGACCGCCACTGAAGGGCCCTCAGAGGTCAGTGTAGGACCTTCAAAGACTGGTATGGGAGCTATTAATAGCTGGCGTGGGTTTCTCGAGCCTCGTGACAATCGAATACGGGCCAGGGCCCCATACGGCCATGGGGGCCCGTCGGTTGTTTGGGGGGGGGGGGGCCAAATGATATGATGGCCCCCCTGATTTGGCTTTGGGGGGGCCATGGCCCTGATGCCCCCCCCCCCTGCGACCGCCACTGCAACTGACTTGGCACGGCACCCTACTAACCAGTCCCTAACTGTGTACCAAATTTGAGCGCAATCGGTCGAGCCGTTCTCGAGATCTGAAAACGACCCCTGCACGTGCGCATGTGCAGCAGCACCCCAACTGTGGCACATTGATTTAGTGCCTAGTGGGTGCCTACCTACATGCCAACTTTCAGCGCAATCGGCCAAGTAGTTACCGAGATATTGCAACAATTACAAAACTGACACCTCTTCGTTTTGCACGTGGCACGTGCATAAGGGGTCACCCACATGCATCGGGAATAGTCCAATACTTGGTAGAAGGAATGAAGCTACCCTACAAAAATTACCGCATGTAAATCGGTCATGTGGTTCCTGAGATATAAGCCTCGCAAAAGCGTCCGCACGGCCGGCCGGCCGGCCGGCCGGCCGCTCATACTCGGAAATTTCCGTTAATCTAAGGAAAGACTAACGCTCGCTTCGCTCGCTCCGTAATTATCAGGTACCCTATACATATGCAATATACATACAGTCATTGCAGCCACGTCACAAACTCACAATAAACTCGAGAATAGAGGACAAACACGTTCGCTCAGTCATGGGCGGACGTGGCAGTGCACTACAGCCACTCGTCTATGGCTGAGTAAAACAGTAGGGTTTAAACGTCATTTTCAACGCAACCTCAATGTGAGATATTGGCAGCAAGGTACTGATTATAGTAAAATGATATAACTTTGCATACTAATGTGTTTTGTCTTTTATCTGACATTGATCGTAGCTCAGATTTTGTGGTAAAAAGGTTATATTCTACATTTGAACAGTACCTACAGGGTGGAAAGTAATTACGCGAACATGTATTTTCTTACAATTTCGCCCGTCAGTGGAGATTTTGTATGAGCGCGGGCTGTTATGGAACATGACTGGTCGTGCTTGTTGTCGCCTCATCTAACAAAAGTGACCTTACTTTGAAAAATGACTTGGAAGGTCTACAACACCTCTCGGCTTCGAGTGGTGCTGACGCCATACGCTGCTCAAGACCAAAATGGGCAAAGAGCTCAATTTGAAGTTGCCAGGGAAAGCGTTTGTGATTATTTTGGCTGGATTGGTGCGGAAGGGACTCGGAACGGTCTCGGCACCAGCATAACTCAATTACACCTTTGGTTGAAGCATAATAAAACTTAACCCGCGCCCCGTAGGGGGGGGGGCCGAAACGGCCCCCCCCCTGTCCTTTTCGGTCGATATCTCCTAAACGGCTGGAGATATCGCCACCAAACTTTCAGGACTCTTCCGGGCATCAATTTTACACATTGTGACCAAAAATTTTTCCAGAGGCTATGATAGGTTGGCCACAAATGACGTCAGAGTGACGTCATGTTCTGTCATTTTCGACCGAAAAAAGACCTTCGCGAGAAGACCTGTCAGGACTACAGCTTTGAAGATACAGAAAAATGATCCAGACATAAAAGGTGTAGAATTGACAGGGCTACAAAACTGCTATCTCGAATTTTTGAAAATTTTGATTTTTGACCCCCAAAAATCAAAAAAGCATTTTTTTGGATATATTTGCAAAACAATCCAAAAAGTTTTTTGAGTTTCAAAAAAAACGGAATATATGTGATAGTGCCTACCGTCTTCTATCTACATACCAAATTTCAGATCGATACCTCGTTTTTTGGCCAAGTTATAGCGAAAAAACTGTTCAAAAATGATGACGTCAAATTTTCAAACTCAATTTTTGGCAATTCTAGAACTCGTAGAGCAAAACGAAGACCACCATTAGACTCCCCGTGACGAGCTGCATCGAATCGATACCCATTTTATGCAAAAATATCAACTTTGAAATTTGACCTTTTTTGACCTGACCTTGACCTGACCTTCACAAAAACGTGACCTAGGCTGGCCCCAAAGGCTGCCTAACCCACATAATCGCATTTGTCATGTAAAATGGACCATAAAACATGTATCACACGACACATTCATATTGTGACCCGCGGTGACCTGACCTCGCTGTGACCTGACCTGGTATTAGTGACCTCAGATAGCAAAGTATGTGTTTGACGAACAATGTACCATCGATGGTTTTCAATAAATTACCAATTTACTCGCTTTCACAGCACATTTCTTGAATTGCCTGTGAACGGTGAAAATCTGACCTTTGACCTGACCTGTGACGTCATCGGTTTGACCTAGGTCAATGAAATTTGGTCACAAGGTAGTTCCCGGGTGGGGCTATCGAACGCCGTTTGAATTTTGAAAATCGGCCGGTAACTTTCCGAGATCTTAGGGGGGGGCCGATACGGCCCCCCCCCCCCCCCCTACGGGTGGTAGGGTCCGCCGGTAGCCCTACGGGGCGCGGGTTAAGAGGACTTAAAAAGCAAAGCCGTTGGCGGCAGTAAAACCTTGGCGAATTCAGGCGCCGAATGGGTGGTCACCATTTCCGCGACCAAACGACAACAGTCGACCCGAAAACAGGCGAAATGGTTTACTTTGGCCGGGTTTCCGATCTAAGATATCACGATTCATACATAAATCCGTGAAAATTCGAAAATCAAGCCGTACAAACAATCGAGATGACCAAAATTCATGAATTAACAGCAGGATTGTCAATTTAAGTTTTCTAAAGACCGCCAAACCTGAACAGAGGAGGACAGGCAGCTGGCTTTGTGGTTGGGTGAGACATCTTCGAAGCTATTTCATCCGTCAAACCTGCAGAACAACGCGTTGGGGGCTGCTGATGCGTCCGACGTCCCGCCCGTCCCAACCTCCAAACATCCGGCAAAGGAACACACATCAGCGTGTTATGAGCGCCCGGATGGTGTCAGAATTTCATGTAGTGACCAACAAGGCCACCAAAAATAAAGTATACAACTAGTGGAACATCCTTCCAGACGAGTCTCTTTATCTATTCCATCAATGCACCAAAAGGGGCAAAATGATTGAGCGCACTTTTGTGCCCGACGCAAAGAAACTCTTCTTCATGATTGATAAAGTCCTTCCTCTCACGGCTAAAAAGACGCAAGACTGGTGCTTTGAGAACCCGTTCTTCTTCTGGGCATATAATGGTCAATCTGGGAATAGCCCAGACCTCAATTTGATCAAAAATACCCAGGCGACTCTTCAGGAGAGCGTCTAAGAGCTGCTAGTAGCCACCAACATCGATTGCCTCACCAGACAGCTCCAGGAGGCGTGGACTAAGCTTTGTCCAACAGTGCTTGACATGCTCATGTCAATTATGCCTGAACGCCTTTGTCAGTGTATCGCACATAAATAGGAATATATGAAAAGATGAAATTTTCATGTCATCGCCGTTTTTTCCATTGCTATAAGACGGAAAAGTATGTTCGCGTAATTACTTTCCACCCTGTACATAGTTATCCCGCGCACCGACGGGGGTCTGCGCCAACTTCGCACCGACGGGGGGGGGGGGCGGATGACCGCCCCCCCTGAGATCTCGAGAACGAAGCAAGATAGCGACAAGCGGTAAACGGCATCGGATACGCACGGTCAAGATCTACAATTTTTACTAAGGTCATTTTCAGGTCAGGTCAAAGATGACGTCACAGGGGTCGAAAAAGTCAAAATGGCGGCGCTAGATATGGAGAGTTTTTCTCGAATAACTTTCGAATTAGTCAAGATAGGAACAAACTAAGGGCATCATCGTGATCCTCTCGTCAATCCGCATCGAATGATATATATGTTGACCTCGAAAGGTCAAGGTCAAAGGTTGACCTCAGGTCACGTGACCTCGAGGTCATCATGTATATCATTCGATGCTTCTTGACGAGCTGAACACAATGAGACCATCCACGCGTCTGTATCTTGCTCCTGTACGGAGTTATTGGCCAAAAACCTTTGGTGACCTTTGATGACGTCACATGACCTCACAGCTGCCCAACAGCAAAACAGACCTCAAGGTAGTGAAGGTTGATCGTATATGAAGTCATGTATGGTATATGGGGCCATTCCGACCCGTTTTAGTGGTAAAAACAGGGAGTTGATTTTTCCCCCATTGACTTATAATGGGGAGGTCGCGAAATTGACCTGACCTTAGGTCACCGATATCAAAGTTCCGAGATATACAAATTGTAGCTACTAATGACCTAATAATATCCTGCGACTTTCAAAGGCCTCCGACATCTACTGTAGCTCTGGCACGGTGACAAAGTTGCAAACAAGTGACTTGAGGTTGGGTCATTTAAAGTGACCTGGTGACCTGACCTTCAAAGGTAGGAGGTTCAAACTTGCACACCATGTGTAAAATTGATGAGGGAATAGTCATACCAAATTTCGCGGCGCTACGCGCCGCGGTTTTCCCGCTATTCGCGAAAAACCTCAGGGGGGGGCGGATATCCGCCCCCCCGTCGGTGCGCGGGTTATAACAGTATCCTGTGCCTGTATAACAGGAATATAAAGTCAACTTTTTCATGAACAGTGCCGTTCTATATACCTACTTCAATGGTAACGATTTAAGAAATAAAAAGAACAGATAGTTGTCATGCGTAAAGGACCTAACAATGAACATAGATAGGCATAAAAATAATGACTTTCCTTAGATATTGTATGTGTTTCATCTAGGGCTGTAGTTCTGAGCATTTTATGGTTTAATACAGCAGTCCGTGTACTTCAGTCAAGGACGTAATGGGAACTCAAAACTTTTTCATCATTATACTATGCCATTACAACTTGAGAAAGCGAAAATAAAAGAGGGCATATATGTACATAGCGAAAATGAAAAAATCGACACCTTTTGAACACGTCGATCAGGGGTGCCAATGAATATTGAATAGTGTGCACCGTGTGTTTTCAGTGTCAGCGTCCAGCAATGTGTGCTTTGTGTTTTACATCTAGATGTTTCTTTGTAGAGAGGTTACTGCTCCATTATCTGGACGTGTATATTTTTGAAAGCTTCATAAAGTTGTGTGACAATTGTACATTTAATGTGGCGCACTGATGCCCTTATACAAGGGCCTATACGATTTTGACCTCGAATCAATCGACATCTCGATGTTGTGTATTACTGTTTTTTTTAGTGTTTTTACGTGACTTGGCTGAAGAAGGGAGCCGAAGTGCTCTTGAAGGCTTCCATTAAAACAATAAAGCTGGTGTCAAAAGAGCGTTTTATGCACAGCAGTGTTTCGAGCATGATTGGCCTTGTGCTTGTGCAAACTGTTATTAACCCTCGCCTTCCTAGAGAGTGGGGATGGAACACCTCCCCCCCCCCCGCTGCGGTTTGGTTTTTAGCTGAGCGCGCCGCTGCCGTTTCTGGCACACGTTATCATGCATCTTTTCTGCATATGTTGTGAAAATTTCAGACCTATAGCCTGACAAACCTAAGAGAGAACGGAGCTAAAGCGCCTCGAAACACGCAACACGTGCACTGGACATTGAAGATAGCCTATGTGCAGGGTATATGCCTACGTGTGCTTAAATTTGAGAGAATGTTTCTCGGACGTATTGGAAGCTAGGTACTATGGAATCCGCTTAACCCGGCCGGGCCCGGGGGGTAATCCCAACCACCGCAGCCCGGGGGGGGGGCGTTTATCGCCCCCCCTGTCTAACTCCGTAAAAAGGGAGCTACGGAAACAAAAGCGATACCAAACGAAAGGTCCTTACGAGAAAATTCTAAAGCACCTAAAATTTTTGACCTCAGGTCAATTTTCAAGGTCAGAGGTCAAGGTCAAAGGCAAAAACCGGCACATGTGTAGTGATCTCAAAGTAAGCCTTCTAGAGGACGGCAGGCTGCATCAAACCGGCAAAATTGGGTGTCAAACAAAAGACGAGAATCTGAGGATTCCAAAACTGTGCTCAAAATCAAAGGTCAAGGTCAAGGTCACGCTCAAAATTGACCTCAAGCTTGGCACTTTTTTCGCACATCTTGCGTGCTAACTTCCAAGATGTTTTGAAATGTTTTGAGGCTTATCAGTTCCCTATTTGTGGTTCATCTTACGATACAAGGCTGCTCAAAGGTCAAGGTCACAGAAGAGTATCCCTGCTAGAGGCTATTTCACTAATTCAAATTAGTGATAATAAATAAGACAATTTTGCCATCCGGAAGCTCTAAATGAAGGCTTAGAGGAAAATAGATGCCAGATTCGTGATCAGCGGATACAAATCCATCATAAACGACCTTTCATGAGTCAAGGTCAACCAGAGGTCATTCGAGGTCACATGAGGTCAACATAAAATTTGACCTTTTCCGAACAAAATATATATCATTCGACGCGGCTTGACAAGGCGAATGCGATGGTACCACTGCCGTAGCTCTATGACCATTTTTGTCGAAGTTATTTGCGAAAAACTAAAACCACATTTCGGGGTCGTTGACCTGACCTCTGACCTCAGGTCACCAGAACTATTTTTCTATTTTTCTCTAGGTCAAACGCTACACAACCGTGCTCGTAATTTGTCTTTATCTTTAAAACTCTATTTTTAGCAGCTACAGGGTGATTTTTTTTACTTGTTAAAAAGTAATGAGGTCTAGTGGGGTTAAAATGCAAATATATCTTGCAAAGTTATATGCCAGGATGACGAGCATTCTGGAACATTTTGATTTCATGCAGACACGATGCGAAGGAACGTCCATCGTGTATTTTACTTGTGCTTGAAGTTACCCCCTCTCTCACCGACACGACTCAGCCCGCCTGAGCACGTGTTAAACAGCATCATGGACTCCCATACTCATTAGGCGGACTGAAAAGGCTCCTATCCCCATTTTCAGCTCTGCCAGATGTTTCCACTGTTTTCTTGTTATATCTGCCATAGCTGGGTCCAAAAACTAGAAGTTTAGGGAGGGCAGGTCGAGGATTTTGATACTGGCGGCCCTGATGGTGTCTGATTCGCTGTTTTTCTTTCTCCCTGAAGACTGATTCTTCAAAAGCTGCTCATACGCCAGATGGACCGTTTGAAGGTTATTTATGACTACAAGCTTGTTCATGCGTTATTTAACGTCTTTCTGAGGTATCTCCTTGATCATCGTATGCTTCGAACTGCCTCAATGCTTCAAAATCATCGTTTTGTGTCGTTCCTTACTGAACGGCGGTGGACCATGCGTGCCTGATTGGTGGGACATTTTCAGGCTCCATTGGGGCCGAGGCCGTCGGTCAAAAGGGACAAATGATGACACCATACAAAATGTCCCAGATTTATCTATCACGTGCAATGCTTTTTTGCACGCGATTTTTCGATTTAGGGACCACCATTGACGTTTACTTTTTAACAGTTAAAAAAAATCACCCTGTATTTGAAGTTTGCGTCTGTGACGCCGAAGTTTGCCGTGCAGGGGTCTAGAAAAATGTACCTTGTGACGTCATCAAGAGGGCTAGGTCCAAATTTTTTTACTTCAGAAGATGTCAAATTGATGGGAGAAAAGGTACTGAAAGTTTCGCTTTCCTATCCCTAAGCGTTCGGGAGCTATCGCAAATATTCGCCAGGGGGGGGGGGGGCGAAAAACGCCCCCCCGGGCCCGCGAGGGTTAATAAATCCACGGATAATAAATCCAGCCGCTTATTGTGGGTGCTTGAGCTGTTCACGGATTTTCGCCATAGATACCCCTAGTAAATAAATCCGCTTAATAAATCCACGTACTCCGCTTAACCCGCGCCCCACTGGGGGGGGGGGGGGGGGGCTATTTATAGCCCCCCTCCCGTTTTTCTGCAATAACTTCCAAACCGCTTGACAAATCGACGCCAAACTTTCAGTACCTTCGGCTGCATCAATTTGACACCTTGTGTCAAAATTTGAACTTCGTAGCTACTATAGGTCGGCCGGAAATGACGTCAGAGTGACGTCATGTTCGTCCGATTTCGACGCAAAACATTGAACCACGGCAATCGCTCCCAAGAGCTCAGTTTTTAAGCTAGATCCAATTTCTTTGCATGAAAGAACTCAGAATTGACCGCGCTATCAAACTGCTATCTCGGATTTTGAAAATTTTGAAAATTTTGAAAATTTTATATAATAATATTCAAAATCTATATTTTTATATTTTTTTCAAAAAGTTTTTGACTTTTCGAAAAAAACGGAATATATGTGACAGAACGCATGATTATGACTAACTCTAGCAAGTTTTAGCTAAATATCTTCAAAAATGGCCAAGTTATACGCATTATTGCAAAAAATTCACAATTATTAATTTTTCAAATCAATTTTTCAGTACGTATTTGGCATCGTACACCAATATAAATGGCACCATCGTGTTCCTGAGCTCATACTGCATCCAATAGACACCTTTTTTGTTGAAAAATTTCAACTTCAAAATTTGACCTTTTTTGACCTGAAAGTGACCTGACCTAAGCTAATTTCGACTCAAAATGACCTTGAATGACACAGACGACATCAAATTCGAAATCTATGGCCTAAATGGACCATAAAACATGTGTCACGTGACCGACGCATGATATAATATTTTCGTGACCTGTGATGACCTGACCCTGACCTGAAAATCAAAGTACAAGTTTGGTACCCTCAAGGTATCTAGAGCATCTGTTCACGAGTGTGGAAACCAAAAATGAGCCTGATCTGACTTGTAAGACGGCGGCCAGAGCCCAAAATGTGAAGAAGCCAAAATCCTAATAATTTTTACTTTGACCTGACCTGTGACGTCATCGGTGACCTCGAGGTCAATGAAATTAGGTTTCGCTCGACAGTTTTTCCGGGGCTATCAGACGCCGTTTGAATTTTGACGATCGGCCCAGTAGTTTCGGAGTTAGGAGGGGGGGCTATGAATAGCCCCCCCCCCCCCAGTAGGGCGTGTTATACACAGACCCCAGTGGGGTGCGGGTTAATAAAGCCACTTGGGAGTTTCGAAGTCCGCAGCGAAATCTCCCCATTCAAAATGTGGCATCCAACCCGCTCAAAAAGAACCGCACTGGAGCAGCGGTCTGCAGCAGTTGGACTTCCCACGACAGAAGGGAGTTCAGGGATATCAAGAGCGCCATCACCAAGCACCTCAGAGAAATGTTCCCGGCAAAGCAGGCACCCTCAACTGTTCGAGTCTGTTTCGTTGGCATAGCAGGCATGACGGGGATTGATCGCGGATGGACATGTCGACTTAATCGCTGTGACGGCTTTGCAGTGTGCGCGTCACTTTCAGGGGCTCCACTATGGTCGCAGCTTTGGGGGATGTCCATGTCCAACCCTAAAACGGTCGCCTTTATGCATTAGACTGCACCCCACTGATGTGGTGGAGCCCGTGGCCACTTTTATTGGTATAAGTAAGACAATGAGGAATGTTAGCCTGTACGCTTGTATTGCAGGGGAACGGAACGTGCAGCTGCGATACATGCTTTTTGATAATAAAAAATAGCTGACTCCGGTAATAAGGCCACCGCTTAATAAATCCAAAACACCTTGTCACCAAGGTGGATTTATTTAGCGGATTCCACTGTATTTATACAGACACGTGCATCAATAACCGTTGCACTTTAAATTCGCTCTTTCTTAGCTTTGTCAGACTATAGGTCACTCAAGGTCACTGACTCGCTGTGAAGCAGTACGATAGCTCCGAGCCAGACGGCATGGGTGTTAACTGTTGAGATGCTCGGGTCGGTTCCAACTTCTCGCTGGCATACCATGTGCCTGGGTCCCGGCCGGCCAGTCGGCTCCCCTGTACCGGGCCGAAGGGAACAAAGAGACGCCGCCGCCGCCGCCGCACACTGGTCGGAAACGCCCTCACGAGAGGCCACGGGCGATTCCGGAGTTTCGGATTATTTTTTATATAGATCGATTTGAAATTGATCAAATTATTATAATTAGGCCAAAAAAACTAATCCGGGTGACCAAAAATAACTGTAATCAGCCCCCGAAGATGGGGTATCCCAGAACTCGGAAACTGACGCGGAGCAAGAGGTTTCTTGAGCCGGATATTCAGAGTCTTATTGCTGATAGACACCAAATTGAAATCCCACATATTATGCATCAAAATGTTTGTTATGAAGTTGCCGACTGGTCAGTGCAAATTTTTTGGTATACTTTTTCCCCAGCTAAGATCTACTGTAGCTTTTTTATGAGGGCTCTCCTAGAGTGATTCTGGAATATAACTGCAAAGTTTAGGTAAGGAAACAACAGGTAGTCCCATCTAGTCCCACTCTGATTTTTTGTGAGATGAAGCAGGATTTAAATTTACACCAGGGCAACATAAAAGCTAACTGCGCATATTTGCGCAAAATTTGCAGGAGCCGCTATTCCTACCCAACTACCGCCCGCCCCGCCCCAGTTTCGGCTCGGCCGCCGCGCCCGGCTTACGCTGACCTGTGTGGCCTGCACGCATCCATGCGTAGTTGACTGGTCATTAAAAACAGACGCGCTTGAGTTTATGAATTTTGTGGAAAGCGCATACAATATGGTTTTATTATTGCATTTATGTTTGTATTGACATCAAAAGCCTTCCACATATTGCGTGGCGATTACGGCTTGCATTTAGAGAGCCTTGCTATTAGTAACCATCACTCGGCTTAAGAAAGTGGAAATTGAGACCTTCGTGAATATAAGACGCTGCGAATATAGGACACCTGTCACTGGCGTCAGGTTACCTTGGGCCGTCTTTTTACATTAAATCACAATTCCGGTATTTAGCCCTGGCCGGACCGATTGGTTTTCTATATTGACCGCGGAGGGTTGATACAACTCCCTCGCCGTTTCGCCTCTAATTGAGCTAGAGCCTCGCGGAAAAAAACGAGCTTGTGTGCCGTTATAAGACGCAGCAAGTACTACCCGATTTAAGGTCTTAGGTCAGCCAGTGACCTCTTAGGTCAGGTAAGTGCCACAAGGCACGGGCTCGGTTTTTGGTTAATTACTTTGCCAAAAATGGTCGCACTGCCGCCATTTTGGCATCATCGTGCTTGTCTAGCTCAGGAGCGTCGAATGCTATACTTGGTGTTTGGGTGAAGTCAACTTAACCCTCGCCGGACCTATTGGTTTTCTACATACGCGCCGGCCGAGGGGGGGGGGCGGGTACGACCCCCCCCTCGCCGTTTCGCCCCTGGTGGAGCTAGCGCGTCGCGGAAAAAACGAGCGTGTGCGCCGTTACGAGACGCAGAGATTGGTACCCGATTTTAAGGTCCTAGGTCAACCGGTGACCTCTGAGGTCAGGTCAAGTGCCCCAAGGTACGGTTCAGTTTTTGGTGAATAACTTCGCAAAAAACGGCCGCAGAGCGCCGATTTTGGTAGCATCGTGTTCGCCTCGTTCAGGCGCGTCGAATGATATACTTTTTGTCCGGGTCAGGTCAACTTAGGGTGTTGACCTCAGGTCAAGGTCAGGTCAGCACCCCCAGGTCACGAAGTTGGTCGGAAGAGGTCATGTCGCATATCATTCGATTTGGCAGGCCTTCCTGAGTCCATTGGTGGCTTTCCTGACTCGCTAGCTCAATTTGATCAAGAGTTATTGACGAAAAACTAATATGACCTTGATGACGTCATACATGACGTCACGAAAGGTTAACATTGCAAAAGTGACGCATCTAACCTTGCAAGGAGTGAATCAAATCACGATTCTGTGTGCTTGAGATAGTTGGAGATCGTTCCCGGCGCCAGAATAGCAGTTTTCATTTTTCCCCATTGCCTTATAATGGTGAGGTCACGAAAATGACCTGACCTCATATGACCTTTAGGAAAAATCCGAGATATACAAGTTGTGGGACTCATAATGGATACTAGATCCTGCAAGTTTCATTTCCCTGTGACATCTCCTCTGGCAGTGAGGGCGTTGCGAAGTTGCGACATCTGAAGACCGTGCAGAGGTTCACTTATGACGTCATAGGTCAGTGACCTGACCTGACCCAAAAATGCGGTTGGTGTCAAAAGATCCGGCTTGGATCAAAGGTCAGGTATGCCAAGTTTCAGCTCTCTATCGCCAGCGTGTTCGGAGCTATCGCGAAAAAAAAAAAAACCCTATGGGGGGGCGGCACCCGCCCCCCCCCCTCGGCCGGCGAGGGTTAAGGCGTTAACCTCGGGTCAAGGTCAGGTCGGAGCCCCTCAGGTCACGAAAATGGTTGAAGGAGGATATATCGCATATCACTCGATTCGGCAGGTCTTCCCGAGTCCAATGGTGGCTTTCCCGACTCTCTAGCTCCATCTGATCAGGAGTTATTGACGAAAAAACTTATATGGCCTTAGTGACGTCATAAATGACGTCACGCAAAGTCAACAATGCTGAAGTGAAGCACCGGACCTTGCGACCTTGCAAGGAGTGCATGAAACCATTCCCGGTGCCCGAATAGCAGCTTCCAATTTCCCTTGTTCACTTAAAGTGGTGCTAGATCCTGTATTATACTCAATTATGACGTCATAACTTAACAGATTCACGTCATATATTTAGTGCTTGACATCCAAATGATAGCTTACATATGACAGAGAAGGTATGCAAAGTTTTATGGAGTTTGCTTCACTAGTTGTGGAATAACAAGCAAAAAACTTTTGCGGAAAGGCCGCTGGCCTCTCGCTGGAGCGTTTCCGACCAGTGTGCGCCGCCGCGGACAGCCGTCGCAGAGGGTCGCCGGCTGACCAGAGGCCACGGGCGATTCCGGAGTTTCGGATTATTTTTTATATAGATCGATTTGAAATTGATCAAATTATTATAATTAGGCCAAAAAAACTAATCCGGGTGACCAAAAATAACTGTAATCAGCCCCCGAAGATGGGGTATCCCAGAACTCGGAAACTGACGCGGAGCAAGAGGTTTCTTGAGCCGGATATTCAGAGTCTTATTGCTGATAGACACCAAATTGAAATCCCACATATTATGCATCAAAATGTTTGTTATGAAGTTGCCGACTGGTCAGTGCAAATTTTTTGGTATACTTTTTCCCCAGCTAAGATCTACTGTAGCTTTTTTATGAGGGCTCTCCTAGAGTGATTCTGGAATATAACTGCAAAGTTTAGGTAAGGAAACAACAGGTAGTCCCATCTAGTCCCACTCTGATTTTTTGTGAGATGAAGCAGGATTTAAATTTACACCAGGGCAACATAAAAGCTAACTGCGCATATTTGCGCAAAATTTGCAGGAGCCGCTATTCCTACCCAACTACCGCCCGCCCCGCCCCAGTTTCGGCTCGGCCGCCGCGCCCGGCTTACGCTGACCTGTGTGGCCTGCACGCATCCATGCGTAGTTGACTGGTCATTAAAAACAGACGCGCTTGAGTTTATGAATTTTGTGGAAAGCGCATACAATATGGTTTTATTATTGCATTTATGTTTGTATTGACATCAAAAGCCTTCCACATATTGCGTGGCGATTACGGCTTGCATTTAGAGAGCCTTGCTATTAGTAACCATCACTCGGCTTAAGAAAGTGGAAATTGAGACCTTCGTGAATATAAGACGCTGCGAATATAGGACACCTGTCACTGGCGTCAGGTTACCTTGGGCCGTCTTTTTACATTAAATCACAATTCCGGTATTTAGCCCTGGCCGGACCGATTGGTTTTCTATATTGACCGCGGAGGGTTGATACAACTCCCTCGCCGTTTCGCCTCTAATTGAGCTAGAGCCTCGCGGAAAAAAACGAGCTTGTGTGCCGTTATAAGACGCAGCAAGTACTACCCGATTTAAGGTCTTAGGTCAGCCAGTGACCTCTTAGGTCAGGTAAGTGCCACAAGGCACGGGCTCGGTTTTTGGTTAATTACTTTGCCAAAAATGGTCGCACTGCCGCCATTTTGGCATCATCGTGCTTGTCTAGCTCAGGAGCGTCGAATGCTATACTTGGTGTTTGGGTGAAGTCAACTTAACCCTCGCCGGACCTATTGGTTTTCTACATACGCGCCGGCCGAGGGGGGGGGGCGGGTACGACCCCCCCCTCGCCGTTTCGCCCCTGGTGGAGCTAGCGCGTCGCGGAAAAAAACGAGCGTGTGCGCCGTTACGAGACGCAGAGATTGGTACCCGATTTTAAGGTCCTAGGTCAACCGGTGACCTCTGAGGTCAGGTCAAGTGCCCCAAGGTACGGTTCAGTTTTTGGTGAATAACTTCGCAAAAAACGGCCGCAGAGCGCCGATTTTGGTAGCATCGTGTTCGCCTCGTTCAGGCGCGTCGAATGATATACTTTTTGTCCGGGTCAGGTCAACTTAGGGTGTTGACCTCAGGTCAAGGTCAGGTCAGCACCCCCAGGTCACGAAGTTGGTCGGAAGAGGTCATGTCGCATATCATTCGATTTGGCAGGCCTTCCTGAGTCCATTGGTGGCTTTCCTGACTCGCTAGCTCAATTTGATCAAGAGTTATTGACGAAAAACTAATATGACCTTGATGACGTCATACATGACGTCACGAAAGGTTAACATTGCAAAAGTGACGCATCTAACCTTGCAAGGAGTGAATCAAATCACGATTCTGTGTGCTTGAGATAGTTGGAGATCGTTCCCGGCGCCAGAATAGCAGTTTTCATTTTTCCCCATTGCCTTATAATGGTGAGGTCACGAAAATGACCTGACCTCATATGACCTTTAGGAAAAATCCGAGATATACAAGTTGTGGGACTCATAATGGATACTAGATCCTGCAAGTTTCATTTCCCTGTGACATCTCCTCTGGCAGTGAGGGCGTTGCGAAGTTGCGACATCTGAAGACCGTGCAGAGGTTCACTTATGACGTCATAGGTCAGTGACCTGACCTGACCCAAAAATGCGGTTGGTGTCAAAAGATCCGGCTTGGATCAAAGGTCAGGTATGCCAAGTTTCAGCTCTCTATCGCCAGCGTGTTCGGAGCTATCGCGAAAAAAAAAAAAACCCTATGGGGGGGCGGCACCCGCCCCCCCCCCTCGGCCGGCGAGGGTTAAGGCGTTAACCTCGGGTCAAGGTCAGGTCGGAGCCCCTCAGGTCACGAAAATGGTTGAAGGAGGATATATCGCATATCACTCGATTCGGCAGGTCTTCCCGAGTCCAATGGTGGCTTTCCCGACTCTCTAGCTCCATCTGATCAGGAGTTATTGACGAAAAAACTTATATGGCCTTAGTGACGTCATAAATGACGTCACGCAAAGTCAACAATGCTGAAGTGAAGCACCGGACCTTGCGACCTTGCAAGGAGTGCATGAAACCATTCCCGGTGCCCGAATAGCAGCTTCCAATTTCCCTTGTTCACTTAAAGTGGTGCTAGATCCTGTATTATACTCAATTATGACGTCATAACTTAACAGATTCACGTCATATATTTAGTGCTTGACATCCAAATGATAGCTTACATATGACAGAGAAGGTATGCAAAGTTTTATGGAGTTTGCTTCACTAGTTGTGGAATAACAAGCAAAAAACTTTTGCGGAAAGGCCGCTGGCCTCTCGCTGGAGCGTTTCCGACCAGTGTGCGCCGCCGCGGACAGCCGTCGCAGAGGGTCGCCGGCTGACCGCGCTAAGCCATGCATCACCCGCTGTCACTCACCGCCGGTCACCGTCAGCTGGGGAGACCGCGTGGGGAGGCCAGTGGCGAGGGGTCGAGGAATTTCTCGTGTTTGGGCGACACGATAAGCTCCATCACGAGACACCGTACGTGTCACGGCATGGTGGCATTTCATTGAAAGATGAACATGCCTGATAGGTAGGTTTCAGTTATAAGCAACTTAGTTGCAATAAGAAATGTGAAACAATATTCCTGCACACTGGCGGATCCAGTCTTGCGTTTTTTTTTTGGGGGGGGGGGGGGGCAACTCATGCAAGGAACCAAGCCTAGGGTACCCCTAAATCCTGTTTTCTCATCGGATTTAGGCCACTTATTTTTCGTCACATCCCTAAAACGACAATTTTTTTCAACTAAAAGAAAAATATAGAAATGGTAGCCCACCCGACCAGTAGCGGCGGAACACCTTCAATTAAAGGGGGAGGGGCTGCCGAATTTTTGTCCCATTCTTTCCATGCAACGCCCATAGGGCTAATGTTCAGATGCCAAAATCAAAGGGATGGCACGGTGCCCCGGTGCCCTCCCCGTTCCGCCGCCTATGTACAGTATGTCTAAAAAGTATGTCCCCTGGTTTGGCTCTCCCACAGGAGGCGAATCGGTAACTTGGCTGAATCCCAGTTGCGGCACCCGGCCGCCAGGGTCGCTGCCGCGCGAGCGGCCTTGACCGCTCGCATGTCATTGGCAGTTCGGTCCCTCCCCATCTATACAGAGGTGGGGAGGGGAGAAGAGGGGAAGAGAGGGGAGGGAGCGGCATCTGCTCGGCACTGGGCGATACCTGGCTGACCCCGCGCTCCCTCGCTGACCTCCGTCCTGCCCTCAGGCGAAGACCGACTTCCTCGGCCCGTAGCGGCCGAGCGGAAAACCGAGCTCGCAGGGCGCGACTCCATTGGCCCAATCTTATAAATGGAATGCTGTCGTATTCACGGCATTTGATAATATTAATAGTGATACCAGCAGTGGATGTCGTAAAATACAGTCCAAAACAAACGAAAGCACACGATTGACGCATAATGCGCCCTCCCATTCAAATAAGCCCGCCCACTTCAATAGATGGTGTAGTTTCAATTCTTAGGGCGTAAAAGATGCAAAACACTACCAAACTTTTTTAGCTCGGCCACTGGGACCGTGAATATACAATTGACTGAAATGCATGAAAACCATTTTGCATTTAATAGCCGTTTCCTGCACCCAAACTTTACCCAGTGACGCCCTGTCCATTCTAAAGCGTTTATAAGATTGGTCCCAGCACCTGATTTTATATGAGGAAGTCTTTTAAAAAGTACCTTATCTCTAACCAATTTATTTATTATGGCCACTTTTACAGGACGTCTATAGAGCTTTGACTTTTACATTTCTTCCTCGTTCAGGAGCAACGTTTTAACCCTCACCGGACCTTCAGGTTTTCTGAATACCGAGGGGGCGTTGGGGGGTTGGAAGTGAGGGAACAACCCCCTTTGCCGATTCGCCCCTTAATGAGCTAGAGCCTCACGAAAGAAACGATCGTGCGCGTCGTTACGAAATGCAGCGATTGGTCTCCGATTTTAAGGACCAGGATCAGCCGATGACTTCTGAGGTTAGGTCAAGTGGCCCAAGGCACAGGTTCGGTTTTTGGTAAATAACTTCGCTAAACATGATCGCAGATCCGCGATTTTAGCAGCATCGTGTTTGTCTAGCTCAGGCGTGTCGAATGGTATACTTTTTCTTCGGGTGAGATCAAGTTAAGGTGTTAACCTCGGGTCAAGGTCAGGTCACAGCCCGTCAGGTCACGAAGCTGGTCAAAGCATAGAGATCTTATATACAATTTGATTTAGGATAGTTTAATTCAAGTCGGTATGAATCCGACTTGACAATTTACTAGGTGGGTTTTGCAACGCTATTACTTCGGCATGTAATTATAAATCATTGCTAATTTCGATCCGGATGTCGTTATTCAATGCTGGCCTTTGCGCCCTCAGAAAAGTTTATAATCATGAAGGCTTGCATTGACCCATACTTTCCATTTTTCAGCACCATTATTCGCCGTAGTTAACCAGGTATTTTTCTTCAGCTCTCCCCCGAATCATTTGGCTTAGACCCATGGCGTATCACCCGTGCATCGCTGATCGCAAGACGCACCTACCACACACAAGTTCACGATCCCCACGAACCCACATCAGCGTCCGTTCGCTTGGTGTGTGACCCCTTGACCTTTGGCCGCGACAACTGCCAGCTTGCCGGAGCACCCCTCCCAGCACGCGCTGCCCCGCCCGCTCCCCTCCCTCTCTCCCTTCCCCCCCCCCCGGGGTCGTGTCACGAAGGTTCGGGCTTACGCTACTACCGGCCGCTGCTCAGCTGTCACCTAGCGCTTGGGAATGTGTGGTCTGGTGCGGATTCAGCCAACTACCGGCTCGCGACACCAGCGCCACGTAGTGGCGACGGTACATTCTTTTTAGACATACTGTACCCGACCCGTGCCTTTACATATATTGCTTTGAAAACACTTCGTCGACCAGTTATCCCGCTACAGGTCGGTGCTTGGCGCAGCCTTCGCGGGCTGGGAGGTGTCGGTTGGAACTTGGACCCCCTGCCGTTCGGCCCCTGATCTAGCTAGAGCTTGCGAAAAAAAAAAAACAAGAGCGTTGCCCGTGAGTGACGAGAGGAAGGCGATGATACCCGAGTTTAACCCTCGCATGTGTAGGGGGGTCGGATGGACCCCCCCCATGGTTTTTCGCGAATAACTCGTGTAAAAAGCGGCCGATCGCGACGAAACTTTCAGTACCCTCGCATTGATCAATTTTACACCTACCCTGAAAATTTCATGACCCTGACCCAAATGACCTTTGACCTGTGACCTCTTTTCCGAGACCATGTTTGGCCGGAATCGCGATTTCGCGTATGTCGGCTCGCACTAGCCGCGCGTTTGCAAGCTTTTCGTGGTTTCAAACATTCAAACATGTGATTTGATGTTACTCCCGTGGGTGTCAAGGTCACCTGAAGGTCAGGTCAGGTCATTGACCTTTGGTGACCTCGGGTGACCTCGGTTCACTTTTTCGAGTTTTATATGTTTCTAGGCTAGTTTTTGGAGCTGAATTCGAATTTAGCAACCATTTGAACATTTACGAAGTAGTTTTGGTGACTTCGTAACATGTTACGAAGCTGTCAGAGGCGGTTGACACGTACTACGAATACCCGTCACGACGCCTACTGGTTGACCTGACCTGACCTGACCCGACCTGGTCTAAATGCTTCAAGACATCATCTGTGATCAAAACTAACACGATATTCGTGATCAGCACCCCGAAAAACCCCTTAGCAGCCACACTTTACGACTTTCTAACAGGTCCCGATTTTCCCGACTTTGGGTCATTGACCTGACCTGGAAGGTCAACCAATGACCTAGGACCTTAAAATTGGGTATCATCGGCTTCCTCTCGTCACGGGCAACACGCTCGTTTTTTCCGCGAAGCTCTAGCTCGATCAGGGGCCAAACGGCAAGGGGGGGTCCAACCGACCCCCCCCCCCTACACATTAGAAGCTGGCAAACGCCGCACACATGCGAGGGTTAAGGTCCTTGGTCATTGTTTAACCTTCTAGGGCGGTGTTTCACGGTCGCGCTGCCAGCCGCTGCCAGCGCATTCCGCGAGCTAAGGTCAACCTTCGGTAGTGTTGTAAGTTAGGCTTGTTGATGTCTCCATGCAAACCAAAAGCGCTAACAGCGCTGGCAGTGGCTGGCAGCGTGCCGTGAAACGCCGCCCAGGTCAGGCCACAGACCCAAAAGACGGTAAAATCAGGACCTGTCAGATGAACCTCCTAAAGTAAGGCTGTAATAGTTTTTTTTTTGGGGGGGGGTGCTGATCACGAATTTCAGGTTAGTTTGGATCATAGATGATGTCTTCATGCATTTAGGCCAGGTCGGGTCAAGTCAGGTCAGGTCAACCAGTAGGGGTACTTATGGGCGTCCGTATAGCAGGTGTCCACTACCACCGGCAGCTACGTAACATGATACGAAGGCAGCTACGTAACATGATAACACACAATGATACGAAGGCATCAAAGCTTCTTCGTAAATGTTCAAATTGTTGTAAAATAGGTACTAAATTTAAAATCAGCTAGACGAAACCATCCTAGAAACGTGTTAAACTCGAAAAAGCACCAAGGTCATCAAAAGGTCCATGACCTGACTTGACCCTAAGGTGACATTGACACCTACCACAATGGATAGGAGTGGGACCAACATTATTTCACATGTTTGAGCGTTTGAAACCACCAAAAAACTGCAAACGCAGTTAGCCCAGACTGACTTGACATGCGCCGTGAGCTCCTCGAGGCTGGAACAGCGCTTCGCTTCGACGAGCCTCGATTTAAATATTCCCAACACATTTTTATGAAATTTGGATCCGATGAGCTGCTTGGGATGTGATCTTGCCACAGACGCCTATCACAGTCTCCTGGCACTGCTTTTAAGCTTTGCTTGACCTGTGCACTGATGCAATGTCTTGCTTGAAGATGGGCCTACGACCTCCTGGGTGCCATTTTCTCCTCCAAAAATGTGTTCATACTTGCGGTTCGAGTTAAGCTAGAAGGCTGAAACTCCTCTTAGATCTTCTCGGAGAAGCATTCTGCGTCCCAATACTGTTTCTGGAGTATCAATCGCAACCTGATCAGCGTCTGGTCGCATATTACCCCACATTTCCTTGACGCTGGCCTTCTGCATAGGAATAAGGCGGGATGACACGAAGGCCATTTCCGTCGCCCATATGGGACCGTTTTGGGGTTTGAACGGGTGTTTTATCTCGAACACGGACTAGGTAGTCCAGATGACCACATTGATGTCATCGGCCCTCCAGTGTTTTTAGCCTCAGGCATAACGAATCACATGTTTGGCCATTTTAAGACATTTTCAACTGTTTTGCGTCCCCCATTAAGTTTAAGCCCAGGTGACCGTGAGTCATGTACCCCGAAATAATACTCTTAGACAGCTGGTAATCCATTCTGAAAAGCCTGCTTACCAACTTTCTAACGCTAAGACTTTTTTGACGGCCACTTTGACGCCACACAGTTTTGACCACGTGGATCACTCCTGAGAGCTGACAAAAAAAGAGCATAAACTTGCAGCGATTGACTGCCGACAAATCATCTGCGTCACTTGTTGACTGTGCGTTCAGTTAGCGACAGACATTGGCTACAGACTGGATGGCCTCAATCACCCTCAACCGTCGCGAATAGCCCACGTGCGGACTAAATACCGAGACGTACCCGTATCGGAGACCTCTATGTTCCGGCGTAGGCCGTCTCCACAGGAAGTGAACTCTCTATAGCAAAAAAAAAATATTTTGTCTAGACGAATTAGTTACCGTGGAGCGTATTCACAGTTGCCATGGCAACCCCAAAAGCTCAGTTACAAAATAAATTAAGCATGATTTTAAATAAGAGTCTCTAAAAGAAAAAAAATTAGGTGAGAAGGAACTTATGGGACACCTGTACGCCGAATCGCGATTCCGGCCAAACATGGTCTCGGAAAAGAGGTCACAGGTCAAAGGTCATTTGGGTCAGGGTCATGACATTTTCAGGGTAGGTGTAAAATTGATCAATGCGAGGGTACTGAAAGTTTCGTCGCGATCGGCCGCTTTTTACGCGAGTTATTCGCTAAAAACCTTAGGGGGGGTTGCATCAACCCCCGCCTGTGCCGGCGAGGGTTAAGGTCCTAGGTCAACCGGTGACCTCTGAGGTCAGGTCAAGTGCCTCAAGTTACGGTTCAGTTTTTGGTGAATAACTTCGTTCAGGTCAGCGCCCCCAGGTCACGAAGTTGGTCGAAAGAGGTCATGTCGCATATTATTCGATTTTGCAGGTCTTCCTGAGTCGCTAGCTGGTGGCTTTCCCGACTCGCTAGCTCAATTTGATCGGGAGTTATTGACGAAAAACTAATATGACCTTGATGACGTCATAAAGACGTCACGCAAGGTCAACATTGCAAAAGTGACGCATCTAACCTTGCAAGGATTGCATCAAATCACGATTCTGTGTGCTTGAGATAGTTGGAGATCGTTCCCGGCGCCAGAATAGCAGTTTTTATTTTTCCCCATTGACTTTTAATGGTGAGGTCACGAAAAGGACCTGACCTCATATGACCTTTGGGAAAAATCCGAGATATACAAGCTATGAGACTCGTAATGGATAATAGATCTTGCAAGTTTCATTTCCCTGTGATAGCTCCTCTGGCAGTGAGGGCGTTGCGAAGTTGCGACATCTGAAGACCGTGCAGAGGTTCACTTATGACGTCATAGGTCAGTGACCTGACCTTACCCAAAAATGCGATTGGTGTCAAAGAATCCGGCTTGAATCAAAGATTGGGTATGCCAAGTTTCAGCTCTATATCTCTAGTGTGTTCGGAGCTATCGCGAAAAAATACCTATGGGGAGGGGGCGGCACGGACAAAACTTTAGTTGGCACTTGTCAACCTTGTATAACTCCTGAGGTTCTGTTACTCACAGCTTCCGGCCGTCTCGCGGTAACCGCGCACGGGCAGCGCCGGTGACCTAAAATAAAAAATGGCCCTCATTTTCGCTGTGGCAGGCTGAGGCAGCTGAACTATACATTTTCTGAAAGGTAATTAATTAGTAAACACCATAAAGATAAAAGAAGAGCGGGACCTAGCGGGACTTTTTATATCGGCATTCCAGAATATCTATAACAACAAAATTAACTCACAATTTGAAAAACGTCTAAGGAAACTTAACATGTGAAGCGTATTTATATATTCCGTTACAAGTTTTTCTTTTCATCGTGAAACCCATGGTCTTAACTATCAGGCTAGACCCCGAAAATATTGATGAAGCCGTCTAATATTTTTTTTTTTTTGCCTAAATTAGCTGCTACTTTTCTCCGTGCGAAAAGGGGTCTACGATGCTTGTCAAGGAACTTTGTGTTTGGGCTGATGTGGCGTGGACGCTGTACACCATGGACGAAAAATATTTGCAGATTCGTGGTCCATGGACATTTCTGAACTATGTGATACATTTTAACTAAATTTGGGAAAGGTCGGCAAATCCAACAATGTCGCGCCAATTCCGGCGGTGGTCCCATCGTGGCACTGGGGTGAAGGTTAATGACCAATTCCGGTGAATTTGGGGGGGGGGCTAATTTATATTGCCGCCCTGGTGAGTTACGAATGGGGGGCCTTAGCCCCTGCCCCCCGCCCCCCCCCCCCCTGGATCCGCCAGTGAACAATATAACACAAATATGCCCTTACATATTCAAAATCGATTGTTCAGCTCTGCTGTGTGTGTACAACACAGCATGGCCAGAAGTCGCTGTAAAGTGGCTCATGCTTTATGAGTGGAAAGCCTACATATTGTACGAGTAGGTTGGGTTCGTATTTGCTGTGATGGAATGGACCCCTTCGGTCCAATGAGACCTTTGTGGGATGTGACATCGTATTAACACTATTATTGGCATCATTTATATCATATGCAATCCCACCAATGCACTCATAAGCGGGCAGGAACTTTTCATACATCATGAGAACCGCAGATTTCGGGCCAACATATGACGGCATAGCTATATAAACCGAGGTAAAATATATCAGGATACACTAAAGGGCATGATGTGGAGTTTGCTAAAATTGAATGAGGACTTTACTCCACAAGAAATCGTTCGGGTCGGAGCTTTCGAATTGTATTCAATGATTCGAATTGTATTCAAATGATGCCAATTTGAACAGGAATTCAGGTGCTATGCTACAGGATCGCTGGCTACCCATTATCCGCAGTGCCTACTGCCTGCCGCTAAAAGCTTGTACGATTTTGACTTGTCTTTTTTATATATTTCACGCCTCCCCCCCCCCCCCATTGGTTGTTGCATATGGCTACTTTTCTCGTGAACTTTATATCCTCCTTTTATTAATGTTATTTGTTGTGAATGTTCTAGCCTATTGATGGAGTGTTTTTGATCATTGCTATCATTTTTACTCTTTACCTTGGTCGTTTATAGTGTATTTTATATACCTGGTACCTTTGTTAGCCTATTACCTATTGATGTTGCATACATGTTTATATCACTTGCTATATATAGGTAGGTCTTTATTACTATTTACCAGTATAACGCCTTTTGGGGCGACTAACGGAGCGAGCGAGAGGGTGGGCCTTGCACGTGCGAAATTTCGAGGGGGTACCTCCAGCTGACTTGTGCACGGCACCCTACTAACCGGTCTCTAGCGATGTGCCAAATTTGAGCACAATCGGCCCAGCCGTTCTCGAGATCTGGAAGCGGCACCCTGCACGTGCGCACGTGCAAAATGGGTCCCAACTGACTTGTGCACGGCACCCTACTAACTGGTCCCTAACCGTGTATCAAATTTCAGCGCAATCGGTCCAGCCGTTCTCGAGATCTGGAAACGACCCCTGCACGTGCGCACGTGCAGCAGCACCCCAACTCTGGCACATGGATATGCATTGCCTAGTGGGTGCCTACCTACATGCCAACTTGCAGCGCAATCGGCCCAGTAGTTACCGAGATATTGCAGCTATTACAAAAGTGACACCTCTTCGTTTTGCACGTGGCACGTGCATAAGGGGTCACCCACATGCATCGAGAATCGTCCAATACTTGGTAGAAGGAATGAAGCTACCCTACAAAAATTACCGCATGTAAATCGGTCAAGTGGTTGTTGAGATATAAGCGTCGCAGAATCGTGACCACGGCCGGCCGGCCGGCCGCTCATACTCAGAAATTTCCGTTATTGACTCCGCTCGCTTCGCTCGCTCCGTAATCACTTTATATAACCTTTGTTATTTAACAGATTTGGGTATAATTAGAATGTATATCGCTTATGAGATATTTCCTTCTTTTTCATATATGTTAACTAGTGGTGTCATTTTCCAAAAAATGTCTGACCGATACCGACCGAAACCGAAATTTGGGAAAAATTTCCGACCGAATACCGACCGATAACATCCCAAGCCAAAATTTGACCGAAATTTGACCGAAATTCTATTTGCTATTACTCTACCCCAAAATTGAATTATTTGGTAAATTCTGATGGAAACTAATGGGAAATGGCATTTCAGTCCAAGTTCAGTCAATTCTTAGCCACTGCAAAATACATTTTGTGGTAGAAGTTACTTACAGTTAAAGACTGGAATTGAGTTTCACAATGGTGTGTATTTGTGGGGCCAACTGAGTCAAAATCAGCCTGCTTGTGGTTGTGGTTGGACAATTGGTGGCTGCTGCCTGCTGAGTGGGATGGCTACTGAAGTTGCCAAAACATGGCATCCCTTGTAGTATTTGGGGGAAATTTTGCAACTTTATCATTAACATCCCAATAACTTTCATTTTAACTAGGCAAAAATGGAATACTTTCTCTTTTTGAAAATGGTTTCACTGACAGGGTGACCGAAAGTGTCCGATTTTTGGGGGGCCTGACCGACCGATTACCGAATCGGTCAGCATATCTTTTCGGTAACCGATTTTTTCGGTAACCGATTGACACCACTAATGTTAACCCTCGCCCTGGCAGGGGGGGTCGATGCGACCCCCCCCCCCCCTAAGGTTTTTCAAAGATAGCGTAAAAACGGCGGCGCGCAGCGCCGCCAAATTTGGCACAGCCTATGGGGCAACCTTTTTACATGTGACTTGAAAATTTCAGGTCCGGGTGACCTTGGGTCAGGTCACCAGGTCAGAAAAACCGGTACAAGGTCATGGTCAAATTTCAATTTTCTTTTCGCACCTGTCCTGCTCACAGTTTTGAACTGATTTCCTTCAAACTTTCAGGGTGTGCTAAGTTCACCGAGTTGTATAACATATAGTTCGGGTTTTTTGAGGTCACTGACCTGAGGTCAGTTAGAGGTCATTACGTCGTAATGTTAAGCCTATGGGAAAATACTAAATTAGGAAAATACTGGAGATATCCGCTTCGTTCTATCACTTTTGTGCTTTGAAACCACAGTACTTAACAGCAGGTCACTTGGTGCTTCTTTGTTTGGTGTACTTATCCATGGGTCAGGTCAAATGAGGTCAACTGAGGTCAAATGACGTTTTTGCCAATAACTTGGCACATAATGACGCTAGAGCTTAAAAAATAGTGTCATTGTGTTCCTGGTGATCAGCCGAATCGAATGATATGCAATATGATGCAATTTGGTTAACTTGAACTTAATTGATTAATTAAAGTTTACTTAAAAATTAAGAAAAACTTTAAGTACACGTAAGAAAGCTAAAAAGTATATCATTCGACGCGCCTTGACGTGCTGAGTTCACTGGTGCTTTTCTTTTTGCTCTATCTTAATTAGATCAAAAGTTATAAGCGAAAAACTTTTGACCTGTTTTTAGCGAAATTTTTACATTTATACCCCCCAAAACCCCCCCTAAATATTGACCTAGAGCAACCAAATTTGCACAGGGGCGAGAACTCCGGGGTGCCCACCTACCTACCAAATTTGGTGTTTCTAGGTGCCATAGGGGCCAATCGCGAGGGGGGGGGGTCGCATCGACCCCCCCCCCCCTGCCAGGCCGTGTTATGAAAAATGCCCTGCCAGGGCGAGGGTTAAATGTTTTATCATAGAATGTCACGTGCTATTTATCTATTTTACTATCTGTATTCTGTGACATGTCCTTGTCTGCCAAAGACGAATCGCCCTAAATGATGCGACCGATACCCCCGAACCCGATTACGATACGCTGACGAAGCTTTTGTAATACAATTCGAAAGCTCCGACCCGAACGATTTCTTGTGGAGTAAATGTCCTCATTCAATTATTATATATCAGGATAGTATAAATCAAGTTATGTGGCCGAATTATGTTGTATGGCGTAGGGATGTTACGCGTAATTTGATGGGCTTACCCGCTCTGCATATATATTCACAACTTTACGGGCCGCTGACCCCCCTCCCCTCCTCCCTCCTTGTCCCTGCGAGCGGTACGCCGGGAGAACTTACACGTGCATGGGGCCAGCCCGTTTTCCTCCCTCTTTAACCCTATTCCTGGCGGGGGGGGGGGCCTCAGGAGCCCCCCCTGAGGTTTTTTGGTTATTTCTCCCAAACGCGTTGAGCTAGGAAGCTCAAATTTTCTGACTTTTCCTAAAAGGCTTCTACGCAACATGTCTGAAAATTTTGAGTTGATCTGACCTCAGGTCAGGTCACCAGAGGCGGTTTGGTGACCCTACCTCAGAAAAGTTTGCAATCACGCCAGAGCTAGAGTTTTTGACCGATCAATTTCTTCTCTTCAGGGTTTAGTTAGGGTACCAGTATGTGCAATTTGTATATCTCGGAATTTTGATATCGGTGACCTAAGGTCAGGTCAATTTCGCGACCTCCCCATTATAAGTCAATGGGGGAAAAATCAACTCCCTGTTTTTACCACTAAAACGGGTCGGAATGGCCCCATATACCATACATGACTTCATATACGATCAACCTTCACTACCTTGAGGTCTGTTTTGCTGTTGGGCAGCTGTGAGGTCATGTGACGTCATCAAAGGTCACCAAAGGTTTTTGGCCAATAACTCCGTACAGGAACAAGATACAGACGCGTGGATGGTCTCATTGTGTTCAGCTCGTCAAGACGCATCGAATGATATACATGATGACCTCGAGGTCACGTGACCTGAGGTCAGCCTTTGACCTTGACCTTTCGAGGTCAACATATATATCATTCGATGCGGAAGGACGAGAGGATCACGATGATGCCCTTAGTTTGTTCCTATCTTGACTAATTCGAAAGTTATTCGAGAAAAACTCTCTCCATATCTAGCGCCGCCATTTTGACTTTTTCGACCCCTGTGACGTCATCTTTGACCTGACCTGAAAATGACCTTTGTAAAAATTGTAGATCTTGGCCGTGCGTATCCGATGCCGTTTACCGCTTGTCGCTATCTTGCTTCGTTTTCGAGATCTCAGGGGGGGGGGGCCGAATCGGCCCCCCGCCAGTTTCTTGTCCCGGCGGAGCCCGCCAGGAATAGGGTTAAACCTTACCTCATTTGCCTTCCGACCGAGCCACCGTCTGTCCCTTCACATTCCGATCCTAATTAGGGTCACCGCACCTGCCTGACGGACTGTCAACCACCCAGCGGGCGGTCGGTCCTGACGGGTCGGTGCTTACACGCAGAATATCGATATCATTGTACGAGAGAAATATTGATTCAAAATGTTTTTGATTCTTGTATATGTGCTGTAAATAAATGTTTCGATCTTAAAAAGCAACTACCCTCCGTAAATCACCCGGTCCTGTCAAGTCGGTGGGGTGTCATGGTCCTGACGAGTGAGCGCTTACAAGTAGGTGTGTGTGTGTGTGTTGTCAGGCGCTGCTGGTGATTGGCGGGTTCGAGGCGTACCTGACGCTGCTGCAGCTCTGTGACGCCCGCCAGCAGCACCCGGAGCTGTGTGTGCCCATGGCCTGCATCCCGGCCACCATCAGCAACAACGTGCCCGGCACCGGATTCTCGCTGGGCTGCGACACGGCCGTCAACGAGATCACCGAGGTCAGTCACCGCCCGCTGCAGTGCACCGGAGCGGCACCCAGCGGCAGCGCGGTCCTCTCAACCATCATCGGCACCTCCACGGCGACGCCCAACCATAGAGGCATCTCACGCAGTGAATATGACATAGTCTGCAGCGCACACCTCCACAGCTCATATCCCTTATTCTGTAATTAGGCTCCTTGCTTGCTCATTGCTCCTTCATAACACACTCATATAGCGCTCGTATATCACTGCATGATTGATAGGTATGCGTATTTCGACTGAAAATTGTAACATGCCTAAATGTTGAAGTTTTCTTTATACTTTGGTGTGGCCTTTGGCGTCATCAGTGTTATTGAGTCCAACAAAATTAGGCTTAATTCAACATATTCTCTGGGCCTTCAAACGACCTTTCAATTCTGAAAGTCGTCTCGTCGGTATCGCCTCCGTACAGCTCCACGACTGTGTTGACGGCGCTGTGGAAAGTACTCGGGTCAGGCGGGCTGGCTCCCGCCGCGCTGCCGCCGTGTTCTGGCCTCTACAGTTACACAGACTCTCTGACCTTGACAAAGTACACTGCAGGCTGATCGGAGCCCTCCAGCAGGCGGACAATGGCCATCGGGCCCCTATCGGCAGCGCCGGCGCTGGCCAGTGTCACCGGCCAGACCAATAGTCATCGTTTAAATATTTGAGCGGCGGTATCTTCTCCGATTACCGCTGTTAGTACGTGAGGTTTCCGTTGGAACTGGTGTGGCTCTCGTTTGACAGCACCCCTCCCCTCCCCTTCCCTCCCCCTCCCCCTCCCCTCCCCCTGCGCTCCACCCTTCCCGATCGGAGCGGCGGCACCGGCCTTCTGAGGCAGCGGCACCGGCCCTCTAAGGCAGCGGCAGTGACGGCACCGGCCCTCTGAGGCAGGGGCACCGGCGCTCTGGGCCAGCGGCACCGGCCCTCTGAGGCAGGGGCACCGGCCCTCTGAGGCAGCGGCACCGGCCCTCTGGGCTAGCGGGACCGGCCCAGGGGCACCGGCCCTCGGAGTCAGCGGGACCGACCCTCTGAGGCAGCGGCACCGGCGCTCTGAGGCAGCGGCCCCGGCCCTCTGAGGCAGCGGGATCGGCAAGTGCCACTGGGCTGCGGGTCGTGTGTGACTGGGGCGCGTGTTTACAGAGCTATGGCGCCAGTCCATGGAGAACGGTGGTGGAGTCGGCCGGCGTCCCGACGTGCCGATGCTGACAGACCGCTGATGTGGGTAGCAGGGCTGTGTGGAGCTAGCTCCGGTCAGATGCTGCTGCAGCTGCCGGTCGCTGCCAGCGGTCAGATGCTGCTGCAGCTGCCGGCCGCTGCCAGCGGTCTGCTGTTTGATGGAGTGTGTGTGTCGGTGCGTGAGTCTGTCCTGACGCAATCTGGCGGCCCCGGCAGATCTGTGACCGAATCCGGCAGTCGGCACAGGGCACCAAACAGCGCGTCTTCATCATCGAGACAATGGGCGGCTACTGCGGCTACCTGGCCACCATGGCGGGTGGGTGAGGGGCGGGGCGGGTGGTTGTGCGGGCCGCGCAGTGGGTGTCCGGGCCGGGCGATGGGTGGGGGGCCGGGCGATGGGTGTGCGGGCCGGGCGGTGGGTGCGGAGGCCGGGCAGTGGGTGTGAGGGGCCGGGCGGTGGGTGATTTGAGAACGGAGCAGAAGGCAGAGCAGGGCCATGGCAGGGCACAGAACGCGAAACGAAACTCAAAACCTAAGACGAAACATGCTTGGAGCGGAGAGCACAAAGTTTAGCTCTAACTTTTACACTTTTGTCCTTCTGGTGTTCTGGGTGTGGAGTTCAGAACACAGCAGAGCACACAAACAAAAAACGCCGAAGAAAAACACAGACCAGATAGAACAAACACAGAACAGAACATCGACACAGAGCAGGCAATTCGGACACAGGAAAATACAAAGCATACACAGAACATACAGAACAGACGCGAACACACAGAACATAAAGAACGCATACGAATATGTAGAGCAGAGGGATCCGATAGCCTTACCCTCGCCCGACGCATTGACTTTCGTCATGCGTCTCTTTTTCGTCTTTTTCGAATGGAAGGACTACTCCTTTCGCCGCTTTGCTCTTAATTAAACTAGACCCTCTTGTAAAAAAATGAACGTATTCACTGACACGAGACGTTTCACGTATAACGTCATAGGACGTCACTTGCCTAACCTGACCTGAAAAACGGGTACCTAGGGCAATCGATCCCACTTAAAGCACAGAAAAAGGTATCATTTACTCTATTTTTTACGGAGCGAGCGAAGCGAGCGGAGTCTTTCCTTAGATTAACGGAAATTTCTGAGTATGAGCGGCCGGCCGTGCGGACGCTTTTGCGAGGCTTATATCTCAGCAACCACTTGACCGATTTACACGTGATACTTTATGTAGGGTAGCTTCATTCCTTTAACTAAGTATTGGACTATCCCTGATGCATGTGGGTGACCCCTTAGTGCCACGTGCAAAACGAAGAGGTGTCAGTTTTGTAATAGTTGCAATATCTCGGTAACTACTGGGCCGATTGCACTGAAAGTTGGCATGTAGGTAGGCACCCACTAGGCAATGCATATACATGTGCCAGAGTTGGGATGCTGCTGCACGTGCGCACGTGCAGGAGTCGATTCCAGATCTCGAGAACGGCTGGACTGATTGCGCTCAAATTTGGTACACGGCTAGGGAGCAGCTAGTAGGGTGCCGTACACAAGTCAGTTGGGACCCATTTTGCAGGTACACACGTGCAGGGTGCCGCTTCTAGATCTCGAGAACGGCTGGGCCGATTGTGCTCAAATTTGGCACATCGCTAGAGACCGGTTAGTAGGGTGCCGTGCACCAGTCAGTTGGAGGTACATACATACCCCTCGAAATTTCGCACGTGCAATGCTCACCCTCCCGCTCGCTCCGTTAGTCGCCCCAAAAGGCGTTATACTGGTTTAGGTATATTCGAAATGTCAGCTATCCATCTCCAACGAGTTCCCCGCAATCACAATAATTAGAAAAAAACGTCCTGACGTTGAGAGTAAAATAAGCCTAATTGTTTTGTTTCTCAAAATGATCGTCTCTTTTAAGTTCAAAGCCGTCTTTTACAAATTGAGTTGTTTTCACTTATTCAAATTAAAGGGAGAAGATGTAGTTTAATCGGCTATTGGCTTTCGGCACGAAGCATATGCCTTGTGCTGCACTGTGCCATAGCGTCGTTGGCGCTCGGCTCTGTGGCAGTCCGCGGCGCTCAACTCTGACCCTATATGACCTCAGTACCTCTGACGTTTGGCCGCACACCATTTCCGACCTCTGTGTTCTCTGCCTCTGACGCCTGGGATCTCAGGGCCCCTTTTCATGATACGCTGCTAGACGCCGCTAGTGCTATTGCGCTTTCGGTTCCCATGGAAACACCGCTAAGTTTCATAGCACTAGTAGCCGGCAGCAGCGTGCCTGTGAAACGGGGTGACCTCTGGTCTCTGTGACCTGTGATCTCTGTGAACTCCGACAGCTGACCTTCGTGCCATCTGTGCTCTGGGCTTTGGCCTCTGACCTCTGACATTTGACTGGCAGCGCTGGCCGGTGGCGCCGACAACGCCTACATCTTCGAGGAGCCGTTCAGCATCGCCGACATCCGCGAGGACATCTACCACCTGATCCAGAAGATGGACGAGGGTGGCATCAAGCGCGGCCTCGTGCTCAGGTCCGTGTGACGCCGTGCCCAGTGCCCAGTGCCGTGTGCCGTCCACTCAGCTGTGGTGTGTGGGGAGCGGGCGGCCTCGCCGACCGTCCCGCCTAACGGTGCGTCCTGCCGCCGCCAGGAACGAGTACGCCAACCCCAACTACACCACCGAGTTTCTGCACCAGGTGTTCACCGAGGAGGGCAAGAACACCTTCTCCTGCCGCATGAACGTCCTCGGTGAGTGGCCGGCCGGCCGGCGGGGGGGGGGGCGGGGCCAGTGCGCTGGTTTGCTGGAGGTGTGGGGGATGGCGGAAAGAACCACGCCAAGCTGCCTATCAGGTCTTGGACTTATTTTTCTGCCAGTGTCCTCTGGGCAGGGCTGCGGAGTCGGCGGATTTTGGGCGATTCCCACTCCCACTCCCACTCCCACTCCCACTCCCACTCCCACTCCTACTCCCACTCCCACTCCCACTCCCACTCCTACTCCCACTCCGCTCCGGACGGTGCTCTAAAGCGCACAACATGATAGTAAAGCTTACATAGGAGATCTTTTTTCTTGCCTGGGACCATCCTTTGCGCACTGCAAGGCCTGCGTTGCAAATATGCCTTTTAATTAGCATGCAGAACTAAAAGCAGCTTCTGTCGCAGCCGCGATCTTCTGCTTTTGTTGCTGAAAACGCTCGTCCAAAACAAGAGTATGGCCTTAGCTTCGACAAAATATGATGTGGAAAGGTCAACGGACGTGATGTAAAGCAAGCAGGTGTGGGGCATGCCTTTGGACCATGCAGTGATTCCGGAGTCAGAGCCTGTCAGATTTTGGCGACTCCGACTCCGGACAGCGCTGTCGACTCCGACCGATTCCGACTCCGACTCTGCAGCCCTGCCTCTGGGCACCTTAGGTCGGGACAGACTTCATATGCCCCTAAACGATTCAAGGCTCCTCGGTATGCCGAGCTCCCACCTTCAGATTGTATTGTTTTGTTTCATGGGCTGAGAATTTGAGGTCAAGTTCCCACGTAGCTGAACGTTAATCTCTCGCACAACTGTGTGCACGTTTCTCAGACCGCCAGCTGCTCCTGCCTCTTGTCTTGCCGGCGCCGCCCTTGGGGAAGGGAGGCGCCTCTGCATCCTTATACTGAGCCGCTCCACGGAACGAACGTCATGGGTCGAACCCCGGCTCGGACCTCGTACAGGGTGTCCGTGTCCTGAAAATTCGTTGACACATTTCTCAGGTCAATAAAGCATATAAGGGTCCGCAAAAATATATGTCCATATGTGTATGCATATATAAATAGGTATATAGTAGGCATGTACGAGTATATGCTGCACATCACTACATGTTTGACAACCAATTCAGCATGTCGGAGACCAAACGTGCGTAATGATCGGAGACCAAACGTTGTAGCCCCCAAAATTTGTGCCCCGGCGATTTTAGTCTCTCCATCAGCTGCGGAAGACTGACGAAGGCTTCCTTGCTGACGAGCTCTTGCTGGAAAACTTGCCTTAGGTTCTGCGTCTCATTTATGTTGCATGAGCTCCCTGCCGACATCTGTTTCTTCTATGAAGCAGACAGCTTGCCTTGGCACCATTCATTAGTATGCTTAGCGCCAACGCCTTCACGAAAACAGGCGCTGACATCCCGAGCACCATTTTCCTTTCCAAAACGACGCCATTTCTAGACAAACGGCAGGCGCCTGGGGTAAATCTGTTCGTATCGCCTCGTAGCAGAATGTATCGGCCGTCTGTTTCTGAGACTGTACTTGCGCAATTTTGTCAGCTCTTGAGTGTTTATCACTACCTACAGTGAAACACTCGCCGGGTTACTGAGCGTTACCTTCAGGCTTCAGTTACCTTCAGAAGAAATTCTGCTTTGTAAGCTGCTCAAGCCTGGTCATAATGTCGTTTGTCGGGTGTTTTACTTCGAATGTAAAGTTTTTACTGTATTTTTAGTTGTGTTCCGACACACTATCCTGCTGGTGTACGCAAGTCGTCCAAAACGGTTTTGTTGTGCCTCATTTTTTCGTCTATAAGAATGTCATATGCAATTATTTGGCTGTTCATCATTTTGCACCAATTCCTCCCCCAGCTTTGTTCAGTTAGGACCTCCTTTCCACACTCTGGAAGCGGAGAGTGGAGCTGAACTGACCCGAACTTGCGACCTCCATTGTCGCGTCTGACTTATGGACACGGACCAAGGTGGCTCACACGCGGCCGGATGCATTTGAAAACAACGTTACTCTGCCAGACTGGTTGTTGCTAGTGCCCATATGAAAGTTCGACGTTGACTTTCAAGCTACTGCAGGAATATCGACGCAAAAACGTGGTTGGTGCCTGTCAACAAGCTTTCGGGATACCCTGCTAAGGCACAGTACAATAGCTCAACATTAAACGTATTTTCTTTATGTTCGTGCCGTGCTTTTTTGGGCATTTTCAATGTGTGTCTGTTTTACAGTGTATTTCGGATGTTATGTTCACGGTGACTGAGCGACCCGGTGCGTTTGTGCGGAGTGCCCCGCGCAGTGTACGCCCTCAAAGTCAGCCAGGGGTGTGTGGGTGGCCGCTGACCCGCTGACCGGCGCAGTGGCCGCCCTCACAGCCAGCCAGGGGTGTGTGGGTGGCCGCTGACCCGCCGCTGACCGGCGCAGTGGCCGCCCTCACAGCCAGCCAGGGGTGTGTGGGTGGCCGCTGACCGCGCAGTGGCCGCCCTCACAGTCAGCCAGGGGTGTGTGGGTGGCCGCTGACCCGCTGACCGGCGCAGTGGCCGCCCTCACAGTCAGCCAGGGGTGTGTGGGTGGCCGCTGACCCGCTGACCGGCGCTGCCCCGCGGCCAGGCCACATGCAGCAGGGCGGCTCACCCAGCCCGTTCGACCGCAACATGGCCACCAAGATGGCGGCCAAGTGCACCGACTGGCTGGTGCGCCAGATGACGGAGAACACGCGCGAGGACGGCTCCGTGTTCACCAACCAGCCGGAGACGGTGTGCATGCTGGGCCTGCGCTCCCGGCGCTACGAGTTTACGCCGGTCCACTCGCTCAAGCCCGAGACCGACTGGGAGTGAGTACAGGGAGATACCATACAGACTGGGAGTGAGTACGGGGGAAATGGTACCATACAGACTGGGAGTGAGTACAGGGGAGATGATGCCATACAGACTGGGAGTGAGTACTGGAGAGATACCATACAGACTGGGAGTGAGTACAGGGGAGATACCATACAGACTGGGAGTGAGTACAGGGGAAATGATATTATACAGACTGGGAGTGAGTACTGGGGAGATACCATACAGACTGGGAGTGAGTACAGGGAGATACCATACAGACTGGGAGTGAGTACAGGGGAAATGATACCATACAGACTGGGAGTGAGTACAGGGAGATACCATACAGACTGGGAGTGAGTACAGGGGAAATGATACCATAGAGACTGGGAGTGAGTACAGGGAGATATCATACAGACTGGGAGTGAGTACAGGGGAAATGATACCATACAGACTGGGAGTGAGTACAGGGAGATACCATACAGACTGGGAATGAGTACAGGGGAGATGATACCATACAGACTGGGAATGAGTACAGGGGAGATGATACCATACAGACTGGGAGTGAGTACCGGGGAAATGATACCATACAGACTGGGAGTGAGTACAGGGGAAATGATACCATACAGACTGGGAGTGAGTACAGGGAGATACCATGCAGACTGGGAGTGAGTACAGGGAGATACCATACAGATTGGGAGTGAGTACAGGGAGATACCATACAGACTGGGAGTGAGTAGGTACAGGGGAGATGATACCATACAGACTGGGAGTGAGTACATGGGAGATGATACCATACAGAATGGGAGTGAGTACAGGGAGATACCATACAGACTGGGAGTGAGTACAGGGAGATACCATACAGACTGGGAGTGAGTACAGGGGAAATTATACCATACAGACTGGGAGTGAGTACAGGGGAAATGATACCATACAGACTGGGAGTGAGTACAGGGAGATACCATACAGACTGGGAGTGAGTACATGGGAGATACCATACAGACTGGGAGTGAGAAGGTACAGGGGAAATGATACCATACAGACTGGGAGTGAGTACAGGGAGATACCATACAGACTGGGAGTGAGTACAGGGGAAATGATACCATACAGACTGGGAGTGAGTACAGGGGAAATGATACCATACAGACTGGGAGTGAGTACAGGGGGAATGATACCATACAGACTGGGATAGATTTTGACTGGACAGACTGGACGAGATAGATTTTCTTTCAAATGTTATTGAAGAAAGATTTATGGGGCTTTATGTAGAGTGACCTTCCTGGTAACAGCTGGCCATCAGCCGTTCCTTGGTCATTGTACTTTGGCATAGGTGTGATGATTCTAAATAGAACGTAAAAATTGTGTAAGTTAATTTTCCACAAGTTGCTCAGTAAGAGAAGGTGAAGAATGGTGTTCCCTCCCTCGCCAGTGTGTACATACATTGCCATTAGTTTTTCCCCGTGCGGTGGCGGTGTTGTGTTCTGTCGGGCCCTCGGTGCGGGTCCGCTGTACCCCGGAGTGCCGGTCTGACGCGCCGCCCGCCGCGCCGACAGACACCGCATCCAGAAGCAGCAGTGGTGGATGAAGCTGCGCCCGCTGATGCGCATCCTGGCCAAACACACGGCCACTTACGAGGAGGAGAACGTCGAGGTCGAGCTGGACGGAAAGGCCCACTAACCGGCCGGCTGCGGCGCCGGCGGGCATTAGCAACATTTCGCCGTCTCCTAGTCCACAGTCGATCTTAAATCAACCGCGTTGTGAGCGCTTTAGCTAATTGTTGCCGGCCGATTTCGCTATTGGTATTCGGAATCGCTATAGGAAGGCGGCCAGGCTGATTGTTTTTGTTTTCTGGGCCGGTGATCGGACGCTTGTTGGCGCCTAAGTGTCCGCCGGCTCGTCAAATTGCGCCGGGTGGGTGCGTGGGTCGCCGAGCTGCGCTGTCGGCCCTGCCGTGCGCTAGGCCCGCTGGCGGTGTTCTCTGCATGGCGTACCCATATGCTAGGTCAATCTGAGTTGCAATCTGTCCTGGTTTGGCGCCGTTTGGACTGTTCCCAATACACGGTCTTGGCAGAGGCGAGCGGGTGTGCAGCGGCCGACCATCGGCGCAGACCGGCGTCTGGGGAGCTGGGGGGGGGGGGGGCGCCTCGGCCGGGGAGCTGGGGGGCTCGTCTGAGGAGTTGGGGGGGGGGGCTCGGCCGGGGAGCTGGGGGGGGCCTCGGCCGGGGAGCTGGGGGCGTTAGGGCGCCTCGGCCGGTGGTAGGTACACCAGCTGTGCTCTGTCGTGGTCTTGTTGGACGGAGAAATACGACTGCGCTGATAACGGTGGCACGGAATACCGAACGTTTTGCACATCATGCCCTGTGCGCACATCGGAACAAAGGTGGTGTATGTGGTGCTGCCGTGGGCCGGCCAGCCCCACGCCGGCGGCGTCCGGCTGGGCCGGCCAGGGTGTGGACGAGCTCGTCCTGTCAGCCACCCACAGCTAGAGTGGCCGTCTGCTGTGGCCCCACCCCGACTTCTCCTCTCCCTCCCTCTCTCCCTCTCTCTCACCGTGTTCTCCTCCCCTGTGTATTGTCACAAACACATCACGGTACAACTCCAGTGCGGTATAGGGCAGCACGGCGATTGAGCTGGTCCCGCTCCCCGATATGTTGACTGCGTACCCGCAGTGGATAGAGGGCTGGGAAGAGTTACCAGCCGCGGGGAGTGCGGCGGTCGCCTCACCCGCCCCTCCGCTCGTCCCCCTCCCACCTGGCAAGCTTCATCGCCTCAGAAACCTGGTCACAATGCCGCCCACAGTCCGCAACAGCGTGTCCTGGAGGGCTCGCAGACAGACGCGCAGACGAGCGCGGGCGTTCGGGCGGCGGTTACAGCCGGCCGCCGGTCCGCTCGTGCCGCGGCTGCCCGGTCCGACCGCACGAACACTGCCAGTGCCCCGACGCAGTGGTCGCCGGCTCGGTCACCGGGTTCGGTCACCAGGGGGCTAGGCTCTGTCCGGGACGCTAGGCTCGGTCACTGGGGGCTAGACTCGGTCACCGCGCAGCGCCGCGGGCCCGCCGCGCCGGCCGGCCGGGCCGGGATCACCAGACGACCAGCTCGGAGGTGCTGACGTTGTCCTCGCTGCCGTAGCTGCTGTCGAAGCTGCCCGTCAGCAGCGGCAGCTTCTCCTGGTCGGCCGGCGCGTCGCCGCCCTTCTCCTTGTCGGCGGGCGTTTGAGTGTGGCCGGCCGGCCGGCGCCGAGTGGCCAGGAACAGCAGCACGGCCGCCAGCTGCCGGCACAGGCGCGCGGCCAGTCAGCCGGCTGTCGGGGCGCGTGTCAAACAGAGGCGGCGGGACGGCCGACGCCCCGAAACAGAACAGGGTGGCTCTCACACTGACAGGAGAAGGGCAGTCACTGACTGACTGACTGAAGACACTGACTCGGGAGGGGAGGCGAGACTGACAGCAGACGGGAGGTGTGACTGAGAGGTGACACTGACACGACAGGCTGACAGGGGAGGTGTCACTGACACTGACACTGACAAAACATGACAGATGATACTGACAGGCAGGGGAGGTGTCACTGACAGGGGCGGTGACACTGACAGGACAGAGGGTATGACACTGACACGGGGAGATGATACTGAAGGGACAGTGCAGATGGCACTGACAGGACAGGTGAGGTGTCACTGACAGGACAGGGGAGGTGACACTGCCAGAAGAGGGGAGGTGACACTGACAGGACAGGGGAGGTGGCACTGACAGAAGAGGGGAGGTGGCACTGACAGGACAGGGAAGGTGACACTGACAGGGACAGGGGAGGTGACACTGACAGGGACAGGGGAGGTGACACTGACAGGGGAGGGAAGGTGGCACTGACAGGACAGGGGAGGTGACACTGACAGGGACAGGGGAGATGACACTGACAGGGACAGGGGAGGTGACACTGACAGAAGAGGGGAGGTGACACTGACAGGGACAGGGGAGGTGACACTGACAGGGACAGGGGAGGTGACACTGACAGGGACAGGGGAGGTGACACTGGACAGGGAAGGTGACACTGACGGGACAGGGGAGGTGGCACTGACAGGGACAGGGGAGGTAACATTGACAGGGGAGGTGAGGTGACACTGACAGGGGAGGTGTCACTGACGGGACAGGGGAGGTGACACTGGCAGGACAGGGGAGGTGACACTGACAGGGACAGGGGAGGTGACACTGACAGGGGAGGGAAGGTGGCACTGACAGGACAGGGGAGGTGACACTGACAGGGACAGGGGAGGTGACACTGACAGGGACAGGGGAGGTGACACTGACAGAAGAGGGGAGGTGACACTGACAGGGACAGGGGAGGTGACACTGACAGGGACAGGGGAGGTGACACTGACAGGGGAGGGAAGGTGGCACTGACAGGACAGGGAAGGTGACACTGACGGGACAGGGGAGGTGGCACTGACAGGGACAGGGGAGGTGACACTGACAGGACAGGGGAGGTGACACTGACAGGGACAGGGGAGGTGACACTGACAGGGACAGGGGAGGTGACACTGACAGAAGAGGGGAGGTGACACTGACAGGGACAGGGGAGGTGACACTGACAGGGACAGGGGAGGTGACACTGACAGGGACAGGGGAGGTGACACTGGACAGGGAAGGTGACACTGACGGGACAGGGGAGGTGGCACTGACAGGGACAGGGGAGGTGACACTGACAGGGACAGGGGAGGTGACACTGACAGGGACAGGGGAGGTGACACTGGACAGGGAAGGTGACACTGACGGGACAGGGGAGGTGGCACTGACAGGGACAGGGGAGGTAACATTGACAGGGGAGGTGAGGTGACACTGACAGGGGAGGTGTCACTGACGGGACAGGGGAGGTGGCACTGACGGGACAGGGGAGGTGACACTGACAGGGACAGGGGAGGTGACACTGACAGGGGAGGGAAGGTGGCACTGACAGGACAGGGGAGGTGACACTGACAGGACAGGGGAGGTGACACTGACAGGGACAGGGGAGGTGACACTGACAGGGACAGGGGAGGTGACACTGACAGAAGAGGGGAGGTGACACTGACAGGGACAGGGGAGGTGACACTGACAGGGACAGGGGAGGTGACACTGACAGGGACAGGGGAGGTGACACTGGACAGGGAAGGTGACACTGACGGGACAGGGGAGGTGGCACTGACAGGGACAGGGGAGGTAACATTGACAGGGGAGGTGAGGTGACACTGACAGGGGAGGTGTCACTGACGGGACAGGGGAGGTGGCACTGACGGGACAGGGGAGGTGACACTGGCAGGGACAGGGGAGGTGACACTGGACAGGGGAGGTGACACTGACAGGACAGGGGAGGTGGCACTGGACAGGGGAGGTGACACTGACTGGACAGGGGAGGTGTCACTGACAGGGACAGGGGAGGTGTCACTGACAGGGGAGGTGACACTGACAGGGACAGGGGAGGTGGCACTGGACAGGGGAGGTGACACTGACAGGGACAGGGGAGGTGGCACTGACAGGGGAGGTGACACTGACAGGACAGGGGAGGTGGCACTGGACAGGGGAGGTGACACTGACTGGACAGGGGAGGTGTCACTGACAGGGACAGGGGAGGTGTCACTGACAGGGGAAGTGACACTGACGGGACGGGGGAGGTGTCACTGACAGGGGAGGTGACACTGACGGGACAGGGGAGGTGACACTGACAGGGGAGTTAATGACACTGCGAGGGGTGAGTGGCGCCGACAGGGGACGCCGGGCGCCGGGACAGTGCCCCTCCTCGGGCCCCGCCTCACCAGGACGACGTGCATGATGACCACCAGCAGCGTGGCGTAGCCGAAGCCGAAGTGGTCGTACAGGATGCCGGCCACTGAGGGGCCGACGAACGCGCCGAACGCGAACATACTGGTCCACAGGCCCGACACCATGCTGTACGTGTCCAAGTTGTCCGGGAAACCGTTGTAGCTGCGTACAGAGTCGGGCGAGCCGCCGTCAAACACCGGACGCAGTCAACGGACATCACCGGACGCAGTCACCGGACACGGTCACCGGCACCTGTTACGGTGTAAGTCACGGTCATCGGTTGACCTTCTAGGACATGCGAGGGTTAAAATTAGGTATCATCGGCTTCCTCTCGTCACGTACAACACGCTCGCATTTGCTGCGAAGCCTTATCTCGATCAGTGGCGAAACGGCAAGGGGGTCTACGGGCGAGGATTAATGCATACTTGTAAGCATAGCAATCAATGAATGCCTCATGGGCTTTCGGATTGTCTGGTGTTCCGACGCCAGCGGTCTGACGTGGCTGGTCTCCGGTGACGGCGGCGCGCCCCGGCCCCGCTTACACTGCCCCCCCCCCCCCCGGTGTCGTGCGCGCGCGCCCGGACCCCACTTACACTGCCTCCCGGTGAGCGTCCACGAAGGCGGCCACCACCTCGCCGCCGAACCCCACGCCGTGCACCACCAGCGCGAAACTGATGAGGCCCAGCGAGCTGCCGGAGCACACACACAGACACAGCCCGTCAGCGGCAGCAGCTGAAGACCCGCGACACGGCCTGCAGCCGGGGGACAACACTGGGCAGCGACCGGTCCACAGCCGGGGGACAACACTGGGCAGCGACCGGTCCACAGCCGGGGGACAACCTTGAGCAGCGACCGGTCCGCAGCCGGGGGACAACACTGGGCAGCGACCGGTCCGCCGCTGAGGGACAACACCGGGCAGCGACCGGTCCACAGCCGGGGGACAACACTGGGCAGCGACCGGTCCACAGCCGGGGGACAACACTGGGCAGCGACCGGTCCACAGCCGGGGGACAACACTGGGCAGCGACCGGTCCACAGCCGGGCCCACCGGGTCAATCTGCAGCACGCCAACGACAGCATGGTGGCGGGGGCCCGCCGCCGACTGTTGGGCCACGGGCCCGCCCAGCCGTATGGAGGGGCTGTCAACTTACAGCGACGCTCCTACGTCAGCCCTGATAAACCAGTACACCTGGGAGTCTCGGTACATTTAGGGAGTGTCTGGAAGTCCCTGTACATTTAGGAAGTGTCTGGGAGTCTCGGTAGGGGAGAGTGGGGCAAAGCGGCCACCCTAACGTTTCTAACGATGCCGACGCTTGATTTTTAAACTTGGAAAGATTCTTTCTATACCAATGTGATCCCTATTAAATTGTCTTTTATTCCAACTGCGTTTCATTTCCAAAGGCGTTCACATATGGGAGATATTGACAAAACTTTAAACCTATAGCATATTGGCCACTTTGCCCCATCCCTGAGGCAAAGCGGCCACTGGCGACTTCTTAAGTCCCGATATGAGAAACAGAATAGTTGCCTCATGCACGACTAGGGTATTTGATGGTGACAAGGTTTAAGGGAAGATGGATGTTAACTTTGTTATCTTCCCACCTATTGCTAAACAAAGAAAGAATTTTCTTGGAAAAACATTTAATTGCATAATTTGGTAACTCATGTAACCGAAAAGTGGCCAAGATGAATGCATGACGACACATTTGAATATAAATAATGTTTTTACCCAGATGGAAACAACTTATGGCCAATTGGGGGCTGGCCACTTTGCCCCGGCCGCTTTGCCCCGCGCATACCGTCCGAGACAAAAATATTCCAGCTCAGCTATTAGTGGGGTAAAAAGTATTAAAATTGGTAGAAGGCATTTACGATAACCACGCAATGCATGGACAAAAACGCTTATAAAAATTCCAAACGGTTATGGAATAAAATAACATTTAAAAATTGTAGACATAATTGGTAACCTGGCAAGAAATGCTTTTCCGTGTTTCACAGAACAATGGCGATGGGCCTGAAACCCCGGTTTGGCTCATTCGAACGACCGCAAAGAGAAGTATAATTGGAAATCATAACTTGGAACTGACGCCAGCTGTGGAGGGCTAAAACGATGGATGGCCACTTTGCCCCGGGTGGCCGCTTTGCCCCACTCTCCCCTACATTTAGGGAGTGTGTGGAACTCTCGGTACATTTAGGGAATGTCTGGGAGTCTGGTACATTAGGGAACTGTCTGGGAGTACGGTAAGTAGGTACTTTTAGGGAGTATCTCAGTACATCTGAGGATGTTTGGCACATCTGCAACTCACGGTGCCACGCCGAGGAAGGGCAGCGGTCCCATTAGGCCGAAGCCGATGATGACCATGACGGCGCTGACGGCGGTCACCACCTTGGGTCGGAGGTGGTTGTCGCACAGCCAGCCCCAGGCCGGCGCGCACAGCGCGTACACGCCGCCGTTGATGACAAACATCAGACCCAGCACGACCGGCTTCAGCTCAAACTGCAACGGTGCAGACCAGAGTCAGAGCCGCCGGCGCGGCCGGAGCGGTAGCGCAGCTGCACACAGCGCTCCCACCAACATCACATCTGCAAAGGACCACTGCTGGATTGATTGATGTATCTAAGTAGTGTACAGTCAGACCAGCATTAACACTTACAGGAAATAAACCACTTATATAGGCATAGCATGGCTATATAAATCAAAATAGCTATATAACATGGAGTTTTGAACTGGAATAGCAGTTTTGTAGCTTCAACTGAGACTAGCACAGCTTTTACACCCCAATGATCACCCTAGGGGCTAGACAATGATGTTCCTTTTCCCGTTCCGATAAGAGTGCCTTGTATACAGGAATATGTCACTTGTAGAATGTAGAATTGAAAAACACCAATACGGGCGAGGGTTAACTTATACACTACACAGATTGGCACATTTTTGGGATAGAGAACTTGAATGCAGAGATCAATAGTTTATTTCGAGAATGAATCGCGGTTTTAGATATGGGTAGTACTTTGAAGGAGAACGTTTAATTCACGCTTATTTATTCGCAAATTTCTCGATTCTGTAGATACCTGACAGTCCCAAATGTGCACGATGTTCGCAAGCTTCAGAAGTACTTCGTTTTACTTTAGGTACTTCGGTCCCCAGTCTGAAGAAAATGAGACGGGAAGTTATCCGTTTACTTTCGAAGTTATATCCCTTTACGGGTTCTCGCATCATTCAGGTCAATGGCTTCTCTGTCGCCTACTTTTTTCGGTACAAAGATAAACTGCCTAAATGTTGTAATTCCACTGTAGTATACAAGTTTTGTTGTGCCTCGTGTGGGGCGTCATATGTCGATAGCAACCCTACGCAATACGCAACCTTCACAGTCTAATGCAACAGCATTTGGGCAAGTCTGTCCGTAGGTATTGGGAAGTTCCTTGCCAAACCTGACCCCTTCCCTATCAGAGATCACTCATTAATGTGTGACGCATTGGTTGCACAGAGGACAATTTCACCATCTTGACGAAAGCAAACAGTGTGTGAGAACTCAGAATTTTAGAGTCTCTCCAGAAAGAAACGGGTTTTCATTTTCAAAGAAAACCCGTCTCTGAATAACATGTCATCGTCCTTCCCTCTGAGTACGGTAAGGTAGACGAACTTTGTAGGTAAAGTACCTAGTAGCTATAAGTTGAGCCACTTTTTCTTCTTTGCTGCTTTGACGCCATATTAACCCGCGCCCTGATGGGGTCTGCTTATAACGCGACCTGGTGGGGGGGGGGGCTATTTTTGCCCCCCCTCGTATCTCCAAAACTACTGGATGGATCCGCAAAATTCAAACGGCGTTCGAAAGGCCTGTCAAATTTGTCGAAGGAAACCAAATTTCATTGACCTCGGGGTCACCTATGACGTCACAGGTCAGGTCAAAGATGAAATGTTTCACCGTTCACGGGTCTTCTAGGGAATGCGCTATAACACCGAGGAAAACGCATTTTGTCGAGAATCAGCGATAGGGCGTCAGTTGCCTAGTAGATATGTTGCTATTAGAGGTCACTGACAATACCAGGTCAGGTCACAGGTCAGGTCACCAAGGGTCACAGGTCAGGTCACATGAGCCCAACTTTACTAAGGTTGTGTGATGCATGTTTTATGGCCATTTTTTCATTTCCAACTCAATGGTGTTGGTTATAAGACTATCAGGTACGGCTTAGGTCACTTTCTGGTGAAGTTCAGGTCAAGGTCAGGTCAAAATCAGGCCAAAAAGGTCAATTTTTAAAGTTGATAGTTTTGCATAAAATGGGTATTGATTCGATGCAGCTCGTCACGGGGAGTCTCATGGTGGTCTTTGTTTTGCGCTACGGGGTCTAGAATTGCTAAAAATTGAGTTTGAAAATTTGACGTCATCAATTTTGAACAGTTTTTTCGCTATAACTTCGCCAAAAAAAGAGGTATCAATCTCAAATTTGGTATGTGGATGGAAGGCGGTAAGGACTATCACATGTATTCCGGTTTTTGCGAAATCTAAAAAACTTCTTGGATTTTTCGATTATTATTTCCAAAAAAAAATATTTTTTGATTTTTAGGGGTCAAAATCCAAAAATTTCAAAAATCCGAGATAGCAGTTTTGTAGCCCTGTCGATTCTACAGCTTTTATGTCCCTGTCATTTTTCTGTATTTGCAAAGCTATAGGCCTGACAGCTCTTCCCGCGAAACCCTTTTTTGGGTCGAAAACGGCAGAACATGACGTCACTCTGACGTCATTTCCGGCCAACCTATCATAGCCTTTGGAAAAATTTTTTGGTCGGAATGTGTAAAATTGATGTCCGGGAGGGTACTGAAGGTTTGGTGACGATCGGCGCAGCGGTTCTGAAGATATATCGAAAAGTCTGGAGGGGGGGGGGGGCAAAAAATAGCCCCCCCCCCACCAGGTCGCGGGTTAAAGGAACCAATAATTAATTCATGTACCAAATGATACATTAGTCCATTGCGCTCATTTACTCGTCGAAAATGTTTGCAATATCTTGTAGGAAATGCTCATTAAATAAATAAAAGATAAGAAAGGTATTACACATTGATCAACATACCCCATGCATTGGTGGGGTAACATGATTCACCTTACGGGGTACCTAAGTTGTTCAATTGGCTCTGTAAAAATCGTTTCAAGACTCATGTTGGAACGTATCGCAAGGTATAATATAATTCTCGGACCTGTATTCTTTTCTTTTAACAACATCGTTACTTAAAGTGACCATCCCACCTTAACATTAGTTTTGAGTTGAGATAGCCAAATTGGTGGCCATGGCCTGAAAGTACCGGTTTGGGCACTCACAACATCGAAAAATGCTTTAATTCGGAGATATGGAATTTCAAACTTGCAGTTTTCGGATTCTAAGGGGCTAATGCATTGGGCTAATGCATTGGTATGCCCCCTTAGAATTTGTGACGTCAGCGGAGATCTAACGACTTTTAAATCTTTTACTAAAACGTTTGGTAGCACGCGGTGGTATATGCTGCTTTGCGCGTAACAAATGCCGCACTTTCAAATAAAGTCGCTATAGGAACAGCGGAGATCCCAAAAAGTAATTAAAAGTAAAAGTCTAATATCTTGAAAACCGGTGAATATTTTTCGATGAAATTTGGTAGATATTGGTTTTCGCTGTTTCTGAACCGAGCGACATCACTTTCATGCCAATTCATTAACTTTTTTGAAGGTCGGAGGGTCCCTTTAAACCTAATTTTGTAATGCTGGTAAATAACACAAATATTTGCATATAAATTTTGGGGCATACAATCGCGCACATTAAGTTTCCGTGGCCCGTGCTGTGGACTCTGTGGACTGCTGTGTTGGTGTGGACAGTGGAGCTGGACTGCCGTGGACTGTGCGGACTCTGACCGGCCTCAGGTGCGGCTCCAGCAGCGCCTGGATGAAGCCGATGCTGCACGACGCCGAGATGATAGAGAAGGCGGCCAGCGCAATGCCGGGCACTCGCAGCGCCCGCCGGATGCCGCCTGGCAGACAGAGACGGGGTCACTGGCGCACACCACAGCGCACACCACCGCCCCCGGGGGGTCAGTGGCGCACACCACAGCGCACAGCGCCGCCCCCGGGGTCATCGGCGTATACCACAGCGCACACCGCCGCCCCCGGGGTCAGTGGCGCACAACGCCGCCCCCGGGGGGTCAGTGGCGCACAGCGCCGCCCCCGGGGTCAGCGGCGCCGGCCGTGCGCAACGGGTTGGTATGCAATATGCATACACTCTGAAACTGTACACACTACCGTCGCTACTACTACTAGTAACTTTGGCATAGTTTTCAGCTACATTTATGTCGTCTTCTCAATTTGAGGCGTTATAGGCGAAATGAATGATACACAATGTACAGTTGACTACAGATTGATGTTCCACTTTTCACGGGCAATCAGTTGCCTGAAGTGGTAGGCTGTACCGCATCACACGAGCTGAGTTCACAGTTGAGTGCTGGGACCCAAGGTTCACCTTAGACACGCTCAATTGCGCGATAAACAGCACAACTTAGCGTTCCAGTCAACTGATAGCTCCTAAGGAGTGGAACATCATTCTCTGGTCAACCTTACAGCAAAAAAAGTGAACAACTGGGTCCTTTCAGTTTGCGACGTGTAGCGAGTGCTGTCCGGTGTGATGACGAGTGGCGCGCCCCACTCACCGCCTTTGCTGTCCTTGCACGAGTGGTCGTCGTGGTTGGGCAGCAGCACGAACGTCAGAACGGCAGTGAAGAACAGTACGCCGCCCAGACTGACGAACGGCAGTGTGTACCCACCCAGCTGTCCAGGAGGGGGGGGGGGGGAGTCAGCGCGCCGCCGCACCGGCACCATGGACCGGTGCAGGAGACAGGCGTATCAGTTTCACACAGGCACACACACAAACACACACACATACACGCACACACACACACCACCACCACCACACCGCACCGCACCGCACCGCACCACACCGCACCGCACCGCACCACACTGACACTGACACTGACACAGGCACACTGACACAGACACAGGCACAGAGACACAGGAAAGTGCGCAGCACGGTCGGCTCTATGGGTCCGCTGCAGTATCGGGCCCTACCAGGCCCATGTACCCGTAAAACGGCACCCATGACCGGCAGTCCGCGCCGCCCGTGTTTATCGGGAGGGACGGGGGACGGGGGGGGGGACGGTCAGCCGGCAGTCCGGTGGGCCACGGTCGGCGCTGGACGGCGCACGTGGCACGGGCGGCTGGCGCGCCACGTCTGGCCACCGCCAGACGCCCAGTGTTTGGGCGGCCAGACACCTGCGTACCTACTGGATGGTGCTGCTCACTGCTCAGCTGCAGAGTGTGCAGCGCGCGCACTGTCCGCTGACTGGACTGAGCGCACTGTCCGCTGACCGGACTGAGCGCCGTCTGAGTGACCGGACAGAGTAGCATCTGACCGACCGCTGAGCGCCGTCTGAGTGACCGGACTGAGCGCCGTCACCTGACCGGACTGAGCACCGTCTGAGTGACCGGACTGAGCGCCGTCACCTGACCGGACTGAGCGCCGTCACCTGACCGGACTGAGCGCCGTCTGAGTGACCGGACTGAGCGCCGTCTGAGTGACCGAAGCTCCGCCATCCGACCAACCTCCCCTCCTCTCCCGGTCACTGTTGCTGGAGAGTGGACGGGCATCGGCGCACACAGCAATCACTCAGCAAATCGGCTGTCAGCATGGGTGATATTCTCCTGTAATGACCATGGCTACGAACACAGCCATGGCGGCTGGTACTGCTACTGACGATCGGCGCAGTCGCCGCGCTGCAGCTGAGGCGGCGGCCAGCAGCCGCCTGCGCGCTGCTGTGCCGCAATGGCCGCGTGCTCGCCGGGTACGGGGACCCGCAGTTGCTACTGTACACGAACCCCAAGTCTAACCGTCTGTCCTGTCCAGTAACAACCGATAACATTGATATCGACTGCCGTCCCTGTACAAGAGCAGCTGAGGTTTTCTGTGCGTGCCCTCTGACAGCTTATCGTTGTTCCCTGTGAGGGTACTGGGACAATATACTCAGGGTCGCTGTACAGTAGCAACTGCGGGTCCCCGTACCACTACCTACAGCCGCCCTCCGCTCGCCGTCAGGTGACGGCAGGCGTCGCGTCGGAGAGCGGCCGAAACTTCACCGAGCGCACATGGTTCGTCGGAAGGTCAGTTCGTGCTCAAAAGAAACGACATTGAAAGCTGACGGTGAGCTGATTCCAAAAATGTATTTTTTATCGAAATCGTTCGATGGCAATGTATTGCGAAAAGAACTTTATCAAATGCTAATAAGCGCCTTCCACAGCCGACAAAAAGGCGCAATCACACAGCTCAGTCTCACGATGGACCAAAGTCAGCCACAAAGAAGCATGAAATGACCCTTGCCGACTCGCAGAGCTGGCACTCTCGACCCGCCTGTGACAGGCCACGGAAGGAACGTTCGGCTCTCGTTCTACTAAACAAGGGTAAAGGGCGCCTCCCGCCGCTCATTTACCTGGTAAAGGGCGCCGCCCACCAATTCATTTATCTGGTAAAGGGCGCCGCCCACCGTTCATTTACCTGGTAAAGGGCGCCTCCCGCCGTTCGTTTACCTGGTAAAGGGCGCCGCCCACCGTCGGTCCGACGATCAGTCCGATGCCGAAGAATGTCTCCAAGGAGGCCTGTGGACAGCCAAACCAGGCAGTTAGTTCAGAAACACGAGTCTCTGACATCTTAGTGAGCTTTCCCGGGCGTCTATAATGGCTCTCCCTTACAAACATCAGCAGTCCCTGCCTGCAATTTGGCCAGTATCACCTCTAACCGCGCTGCTGTACTTACAAACGTGGTCGCCACGTTGTCGGGAAACTCCTTGGCGATTATGGAAAAGCTGGCTGTCAGGAAGCCGGCATTTCCCATCGCCTCTACAATACGGATTGCAAAACTCAGCCCGATGAACAGCCTTGTGTCCTCCACCTTGTCAAGAAACCTGCAAAACAAACAGGGCACGAAGCCGCATAAAAATTGCTCTGATAGTTGGCAGCTCGAGCGGGCTAAGTACCAGCTCGGATGGCTACGTTACAGCTCATAGTGACTTATTTGCGCGGTACATGGGCACTGGACAGTACCTACACATACACGGAAGATATAGGGCCCTGCACGGAAGGCTCGCATAAATCCTGACACGACCAGCTAGGTGGCTATGCAGCGTGTGAAATATGACAAGCCGGAACGGCAGCAGATGGGACATGCCTCTGGTCTACTTAACAATCTGAATCTACATAGTTAACATGAATATATGTTGTTGAGTGCTCTCGCGAGGAACATCTTGTAATATTTTAGAATGATTTGCTGATTGTTTGTCTGACGATGCCCTGTGGGTGAAAATTCACTCAACTTTTATACATCGTATTCGACATTTAACATTTCTATATTCGAGACCAAGATCAGTAACAATCATTCTAGTTAACATCAGTCATCACAACACTCCAAACTGTTATGGACAGCTACGCCATTGCTGGTCGGTAATTTACTGTTACCTGCGCCTAGTACTCTCACCTTGGTCTGTGTCTGCATTTTCTGTGACATACATAACATACGCCCGGCCTGTACATACTCGACCTGCTGATTTTGTTCGGTATGTTGCCAGCAGTCGTGAGCGTGCTGTGTATGACCGGCGCTCGGTACAGCTAGGCATTATCCGTTTGGTTACCGTACAGTACCTATCTGCTCGGTATCCGTACAGTATCTACTCGGCTACCGTACTCGTAGAGTATCTATTCGGTACCCACTCACTCACTACCCGCTCGGTACCCACTCACTACCCGCTCGGTACCCACTCACTACGCTCGGTTACCGTTCAGTATATATCCAGTTACCGTACATTAGCCACTTGGTTACCGTTGAGTACCCACTCGGTTACCGTTCAGTAATTACCGACTCGGTTACCGTTCCGTGTCCGCCCAGTTACCGTTTAGTACGTATTCGTTCGGTTACCGTTCAGTATAGGGGAGAGTGGGGGGAGTTTCTTGCCAGGTTACCAACTATGTTTACAATTTTTAAATGTTATGTTATTTCATAACCGTTAGGAATTTTTATAAGCGTTCTTGTCCATGCATTGCATGGTTATTGTACATGTATTCTACCAATTTTAATGTTTTTTCCCCACTGATAGCTAAGCTGGAATATTTTTGTCTCGGACGGTATGCGCGGGGCAAAGTGGCCGGGGTAAAGTGGCCACCCCCCCCCCCCCCATTGGCCATAAGTAGTTTCCATCTGGATAAAAAAAACATTATTTATATTCAAATGTGTCGTCATGCATTCATCTTGGCCACTTTTCAGTTGGATGAGTTACCAAATAATGCAATTAAATGTAGGGGAGAGCGGGGAGAGTTGTATCATGTCCAAGTTATATCAGGGCGAATTGTGCCAAACTTATCCAATAGATGGCGCTCGTGACACGACCAGCCGACGAGGTTTTCCGGGCGCCATCTTTCTTTGTTCTGTCGTGTGGCTGGGTGGACGCGTCTCGAGGTGAGAGCCGATTTTATGTTTTTTAATGTCATTCTAAAAAAAATAAGTTGCAAGAAAATGTGTGTTTTGGGCATTTAGATGTGCACGACTTTGAAAGATCTCCGTAGCGGTGGTGAGGGTAGGTTCTAAGGCTGCGTGAGTGAAAATGGATTTCTCCAGCTGTCCGCTGTTTTTGAGCACGAGGATGTTTTTCCAAGATGGCGGCGAGGTACATGTTGTATCAGAGCCGGGTGGGGTATGTTGTAACATGTATGTATGTATGTATGTATGTATAGGTATGTTGCTTTTGATCGCGAAAGCTAAGCCCTGGCTCGCGTTTGTATGTAGCTAGTCAATATTCGTTCCATTTCGGCACAATGTGTTGGCTTCTTTGCTCTTAACGGGCTACTTTTGCGTCTAGTCTGTTGAGGTTTCGTTCGTTTGACGTTTCGATGTTTCGTTCGGATTGCATTGACCTAAATTTGGTCTAATAAAAGTGAAGCCTTTGAGCATATACATTGTATTGACCCCATTTAATGTTGTTGTTATGTTCAAAACCAATAGCAAGCACACTCCCTGAAACGTGAAATAGTGATACAAATTACCAGTGGCGTATCCAGGGGGGAGGCCAAGAGGCCATGGCCTCCCCCTTTGGGATCAGATATGCAAGTGGGCCCTTTGGGTCACTTGAACGCAGTGACGTACCCAAGGGGGGCCACGGGTCTAAGGATAACTCAGGGGGACCAGCGTGACGAAGGCGTTCTGGGTCTCCCTGCCTTCATTCCAGTACCAGACAGTACGTCTTTTACTCGGAACAGAAACGAATATTAAAGAGCGATTTCTATCACAGTGACGAACACAGAGGGCCCCTAACTACCTGAGAGCCCCTGGCTACCTGAGGGGACCCCTGGTTACCTGAGGGTCCCCCTGGTCACTTGAAGGGCCCCTGGTTATCTGACGAGCCTCTGGTTATCTGAGGAGCCTCTGGTTATCTGAGGGGCCCCTGATTGTCTGAGAGGTTCCTGGTTGTCTAAGGGACCCCCTGGCTACCCGAGGGGCCCCTGGTCACCTGAGGGGCCCCTGGTTACCTGAGGACCCCTGGTCATGGAACCCCTGTTTACCTGAGGGGCCCCTGGTTACCTGAGGGAACCCTGGTTATCTGAAGGACTCCTGGTAAAGGACCCCTGGTTACCTGAGGGGCTTACCCGAGGGGCCTCTGGTTACCTGAGGGGCCCCTGGTTATCTGAGGGGCCCCTGATTCCCTGGATGGCCCCTGGCCAGTTATCTGTAGAAGCTCTGGTCACCTGAGGGGCCCATGTTTACCCGGGGAGTACCTGGCTATCTGAAGGGCCTCTGCAGTCACATGAAGGCCCTTGGTTGCCCGAGGAGCCCGTGGTATAACCGGCCCCTTATTATCAGAGGGTCCCCTGGTCACGGTAACATGGCGGGCCCCTGATCAATTGAAAAGCCCCTGCAGTCACCTGAGAGGCCCCTGATTACCCGATCACTTGGATTTAATGGCATAGCCAGGGGCGAGGGGACACGTGTCCGTTATATGGTTTAGGGTCCCCTCGGGCCCGAGGGGCCCACCGACGCCTCCAAGGGCCCTATACCAGCGCATCTAACGGCCACTTACTAGCGACTCTGAGGGCCTCTTACCGGCACCTGAGGTTCCCTTGCCGGCCTATGAAGGGCCACTAGTAACGTTCAGGGCCCCATACATGCCTATGACGGCCCCTACCAGCGTCTCTAAGCCCTAAGGCCCCCCACAACGGTGCTTGTGTGCACCCCACACCAGCGCATCTGACGGTCTTTCACAGACACGTCTGAGGGACCAACACCGGCGACTCTGATGGGCTCGCTCGCTTCGCTTCTTCATAAAAGACCGTGCATTTTATGCACATTTCTCAGACAAAATGATACTTTTATCTCATCTGCCAATTTTCCACCTTTTCTCAGGGCTTAGACAGACAGACAGACAGGCAGACAGTGAGACAGACAGATAGAGGGGCCCGTCCGCAAGGGAGACCGGACCCACTGTGCCCAATCGCCCCCATCGAAATGTTCTGGATACGTCACCGCCTGGGTTGACAGTGGCCTCCAGGTAACCCGGGGCCCCTTCGAGAGCAGGTTGCCCCTCCTGGGCGAAATCCTGGGTACGTGCAATGTGCATGCTTGGGTGTCCCAAGATAAACGACCGTCAGAGCCTTATCCGAAGTACTGGCCCAAACTGAAGACAATGTGGAGCCCTCTGAGGCCATTGTGAGGCCCTCTGTGACCAGCGTGGGGCCAGCTGTCATCTGACTTCAGACGCTGGTGCTGGGCCCTCAGAAGCCAGCACGGGGCCTTCATAGGCTGGCGTCGGGCCATTAGAGGTCACTTCGAGGGCCTCGGCAGCCATACTTCAGATCGTATGCATGTTTGAGCCCCCTGAGGTAAGAGTGGCCCTTAGAAGCCGGCGCGGAACCCTCAGAGGGCAGCATGGGCTTCTAGAGACCGGCGTGGGTTCGAGAGCGGTATAGGGCCATCAGACTGACTCAAAGGCTCCCAAGAGCCAGCGTGGGGCCCTGGGAGGTCAGCAATAGTATGGGTCTCCTGAGGCCATTATGGGGCCGGCTGAGGCCAGATTCGTTCACTCTGTTGCCGAAGAGGGGCTTTCAGAGGTCAGAATGAGCCTTCAGAGTTTTTAGATGATTGCCAAGTGTGCCTAAAAAGGCTCCCTCACATGGCGAAAGTGGCAAAGAACCGCACCTGTGCGTGGATTAAGTATGCTACCACTGGGGCCCCTAAGGTAAGGGTGGGGCCCCTTGAGCAGGTTTGGCCTCCCCCTTTTCAAGATCCTGGATACGCCACTGCAAATTACCCCACCATGTGATACAACTCACCCAAGCCATGGGGCAGTTTGTATCAAAAACATTGTTCTATTCGGCACACCGTAGAAGAAAAACTGGTAGAGGTAGCGGAAAAGTTACTCTGCACAAAAAAGCAGAAGAATCAAGGAAGGAGAAAGCATGGAAATAATGAGTTTATCACGGATAGTTACGAGGTTATGGGTCTCGGAGCAAAAACTGATACAACCCACCCCACTCTCCCCTATTTTCATGAAAATACTTTCTTTGTTTACCTACAGGTGAAAGATAATAAATTAAACATCCATCCTCGCTTAAACCTTGCCACCATCAAATACCCTAGTCGTACATGAGTCAACTATTTTGTTTCTCATATCGGGACTTGAGAAGACGCCGGTGGCCGCTTTGCCCCAGGGTATGGGCCAAGCGGCCAATACATACATAAACCTATGCAACTGTATGCATAGGTTTAAAGTTTTGTCAATATCTTCCATATGTGAACGCCTTTGGGAATAAAACGCAGTTGAAATAAAAGGCAACTTAATAGGGATCACATTGGTATGGAAAGAATCTTCCCAAGTTTAAAAAAAAACAAGCGTTGGCATCGTGAGAAGCGTTAGGGTGGCCGCTTTGCCCCACTCTCCCCTACACTAGGTAACCACGCCGCACCTACTCCCCTTTAGCTGGCCCGCCGCGGGAGGGCGCCCTATAGTTGGCACGGCGCTACCATACCATACCATCCCACCGGCTCCCGAGAGCAGCTCACGGCGCTACCATACCATACCATACCATCCCACCGGCTCCCGAGAGCAGCTCACGACGCTACACTGAAAAAAAATTTTACTCACTTTTCTGAGTAATAACTGAGTTGCCATTTTGTCCAATGGTAAAACTCACTCTAAATCCGCGTACTCAGGTAAAACTCAGGGCGGAACGCAGGTAAAACTCGGGAAAAACTCATTGCAAGTGAGTAGCATGTGAGTAACAAAGTGAGTTGCCATTTTGTCCGATGGTAAAACTCAATTAAAACTCAGTAAGTACTCATGCGTAGCTCATGTCCTACTCAGACAACTCAGGCCAAACTCAGGTATTAGTAAGTCATTACTCATGAAAAACTAGGAAGTAACTCACATGTAACTCAGCTGGTACTAATGTATAACTCAGGTGGTAGTACGGCCATAACTCAGTTGGAACTCATCGGTTATTCAGTGAAAACTAGGGCTGTACTCAGGACGTACTCACATCGATAACTCATACGATACTCGGGTGTTACTCAGGCGCCGCCTGAAACGGCTGATCTGATTCGTTTTATATTGGCTCAAGCCAATGTATAGGCGGGCTCGCCGCCCATGATAACAGCTGCTGCATCAGCATTATGCAATATGCATGCATGATGCTGATACAACAGCCACTACCAGGCAGCTAGTCTATATATTGGGATTGGCCAATATATAACGAATCATTGCCCAAAACCAGCATACATATCTGTATTATACCATGCCCGACCAACGTCTAGTCTTGCACTATTCGCCCCAGCCCTCACAAGAAATACGTGTTTGTAGAAACGGTCGCATTGCGCTGTATTTCAATTCTGACACACGCCAAAATGCGTCGGGGGGGGGGGGGATCGACTCCACGTCAGCTCAGCCTCACTCTTTTGCCAGCTTCTCGACCTCAGTCTTCGCGGCTACAGGTGGCTGGCGCTCAGCATTGAATGGTGTGTGGAGCACATGGATACACACAAACCACAGCGTGTTTCGCACTTTGTGCGCCGTTTGTTGACTGAGCACAAAGTGTGCCGTCGCCCACAGCAAAAGACTTCCTTCCAAACCATGGATCCCCACAAGACTTCCGTTCGCCCCACGATGAGGCGGCACCGTTCGTTTCCTTCGGACTTGTTATGATAGGGGTGATCCAAATTTTCGTCACCCGTGTACGCCACCACTGACGCCTTCTCCGCCAAGATGCAGAGAGGAGGCTCAATGGGCCGTTCCCTGAAAACACAATAAAAAAGTCAGATTTTCTTTTGCCAGTAAGAGAAACGGAAGTTATAGGGCATGCAAGTTGATTGAAATATCAAAAGTTATCAAGTTACTTCAGCTCAAAATTAATGTTAAACCGCGCCGTGCTGGTGCTCTGAGTTTACCGTGATGTACTGGGGGGGGGGGGGAGGGGGTCGTATTCACGTCCCCTCTTCTAACTCGGCTGTTGAGTGTTGGGCCACGTAGCGACACGCAGTAAGCGGCATTCGAAAAAGCATAAAAGATATTTAAGGAAATACTTGGGTAATATTTAAGGTCAAGTCAAGTGCCAGGTCACCAGAGGTCAGGAAAGGCCAAATTTTGCTTATTTCAATATTTTCGAAAAACTGGTGCTTAACTCGGAACCAAAAGAGCTGCCCGCGGAAAAATGCAGTCAAAAGCCCTTTCGACTTTTTTTTTTGCTGGCGTTTGATCTCAGATTTGACCTCAGGTCAACAATTAAGCCTCCAGAGAGCAAAAACTCTAAAAAAGCCGTTTTTACCAAAATGTTTTCTGTAATATTTTCCACTCAAGCGTTACGACATTTATTTTGCCGTTAGCATAGTGTTCCTCTCGTCGGGACCAATGAACTATTATTAGACCTTGAAAGGCCATTTTTAAAACTTGACCTCAGGTTGACCTGACCAGGTCATGTTGCATATCAGTCGATCCAAACCGTCAAGCTGAACTCATATGAGGTGTTTTATTGCACTAGCAAATATATTTTATACATGCCGTAAGGTTGATACTTGAGACATGGGTGATGGGACAGTATCAAAAACGCTATAAAATGAAATCCGTTCGATATTTTTTGTTGTTGTTGACATTTTACCTCAAACTGGTGTGAAATCGAGCGGTGAATTCCCTGAGCGAAAATGACAAAAATATCGAACGGTTTCCATGGCACGTTGCGAACGGTGCGATCGTCAGCGACCATTGAAATTTTTCTGATGTTAAGTCATTTGACGTGACCTGACCTTGAACGACCTGGGTCTAAAATTTCTTCATATGCAGAAAAAATGTATGAGCAGGTGTGCCGAAAATGGTGGCGCTGCGCGCCGCCGTTCTTAGATATTCGCGAAAAACCTGAGGGGGCGGGGGGGGGGGGGGGAGGGCCCAGCACAGCGCGGGTCAAGGTGGGATGGTCACCTTAACAGACGGGTTTTAGTCTCGCAAAACACTTCCATGGGCGTCCAATATTAAAATCAGCTTGAAACAATCACATAAAATGTGTTACACTTAACAGTAATGGAAATAACTATGTCACGTTTTTAATTATTCATGGGTTAATTATGTCACGTTCAAACGCGTCTCGCCGCGGTATCTAATAATCTAATATGTAAGAAAGGTTGAAAATGCTCGCTGAAATCGAATAGTGTACGAAAATATGTGTGTAGGCATTAAAAAAAAAAACAGTCGGGAAAAAATAATAACAGTCGGAAAAATAATAAGCACAAACGAGACAAAAGAATCTTAAACGGTTCAGCGAGCGGAATTAAGACCATGGGCTCCACCACCGGGAGGGAAGGGTACGGGGGACGTGTCCCCCAATATTTTACATTTTTAACATTGTGCCTATGGGTGCTGCATGGAAAGAATCGACTTCAAACAACCTTCGCCCCCCCCCCCCAAAAAAAAACATCGGGTCGTGACGGAGTTCTTGTTTAAAGAAGTAAAAAGGGTCAAATGAACGTTCTTTTAGGATAAGGACAACATTATCCCACAAACATTTTTTTTTTCAATTTAAATATAGCATAACTCACCTCTTCTTTTTCGAACTATGCCGGGTAGGTATCCCTCAGTTTCTCGATCGATCTGCTCCGCCGTTCACGGTTGGCACCGACCTCCTGACGCCGGCGGGGAATATCTGCTGTTCCATCAGTTCACCTCCCTGTTCTCCGCGGCGCATGCGATTGATAAAAGCTTCATCGACAATCACCGAGTTCTTCACAGATAACCTACCCATCCTTCGCTGCACGCCTTCCCCAATCCCCGCTCCTGCACTCTCCTGCACAATTTCACAATAGCCTCAACAATTCAACGTGAACTACGCGAGTCACCGCGCCACAACGGACTGAAGCGCGCGCCGCGGTTTTCGAACGCAACGGCTATAATACTCATCACGCGAACTCACGCATCACGCAGGAAACTCACCCTGCCGCGCATGCGCGCATCTTCAAGCCGGGGGTACCTCACGCACAACTGCACGTGAATTCGCGAGAACTCATGCATTGCGCAGGAAACTAGATTCAAGATACCTATAAGAAACAGGTAGGTCCGATGTTTTGAGTAAAGCCCAGTAAAGCCCTGGTGACGTCACTGACATTTCTTATATGGAGAATTTCGCCCATAAGGAAAATATTTTACATACGAAAATTTGTATTTCATTAGGAAAAAATACATTCTATCAATTTCATCATGAAACTTATATAATTTAATTAAAAAACTTGAAATCCTTTGAGTGCTTGTCCCAACCCTTGCTATACCTTTGGTCACGTGACTTCCATGATAAACTTTGCGTTTTGCAATGTTATGACTTAAACAGAAGCAATAAATGTTACAAGCGTATTATTTATGATGTTTTAGGCAGCAATCGTGTAATAACATCCTTGAATTATATACATTCTGCTTAAAAGAGGTCACGTGATGTTACCAGATTGTGCTCGGACAGCATTTTCTTAAACTTCGATTTTGAGTACTTTTTACCTTCATTGAGTCCTAATAACGGACGTTTTTAGTTATGAAATGAAGCAATGAATCTATTGAGGGCAAAATTTAATCATTTTTGCACTTTCAAGCCGGGCTATCCTGGCATGAACTTCGGCCGGTTTGTGTGTGAAGCCTATGGTGAAGGGAAAACTTCACGCCCGGCTGACGTCACAGACCTCGGCTACCAAATCGTGTCCGGTGGGGGTCGACTAGATTTGCCCAAGCAAAACTCATTTCCGACTCAGTTCGAATTCACGAAACTAAGCACTCAGAACTCACGCATAACGAAGTCACCCTGGTGATGTGAGTTAGATCAGCCAATGAGTGAGCACCACTATCGTATTCACTAAGTTTCTTCATGAGTTATTACTGAGTAATGCCTGGCCTGAGTAAAAAAAATTTTCAGTGTACCATACCATACCATACCATCCCACCGGCTCCCGAGAGCAGCTCACGGCGCTACCATACCATACCATCCCACCGGCTCCCGAGAGCAGCTCACGGCGCTACCATACCTACCATACCATACCACATCACCGGATCCCGAGAGCAGCACACGGGTCTACATACCATACCATACCATACCATCCCACCGGCTCCCGAGGGCAGAGGTCCATGCACAAGCTGTGTTTATCTTATACAAAAAGCCATCGCACCACGACGGGTGGAGTCGGTATATAGCACCACTCGGGGTGGCGGCAGTCCGGCGGTACGGGGGAGGAGGGGGAAGGGCAACACCACCTATTTGCCGGATCTATCAGATTGTTAAACGCTATTGTCTTACATGGAAATAAATCTATTGTGTATGCATGCATGTACAGCGAATTTTGTGAATAGCAGATCTTAAGAAATTGCAGTTTGGTGCAGATTTGTTCAAAGTTCGGCATCAGCCAGATACTCTGTCGTAAAAACGCCTGCTATCGAATAATGCATTATAGCCTGGTAATATTAGGTTATGGCACATTCCCCTTCCGCCCCCGGCACCGATGGACTTTGCTAATCCCCTATACCCCCCCCCCCCCCCAACGGTTACTACCGACTGTGCTGCCGGCAAATAAGCAACTTGTGCAAACTGCTGTTAAACTGCTTAAAATCAGCTATGAACCTAATTTGACCAAATCGCACCAAATGTGATCCAAATGTGTGTCAGATATCTGTCGTGAAAACAGCTGAACAAATAGATTAGTAAACCTTCATCCGTCAGAGGTAGGTAATTGATGGACCTTAACCCGCGCCCGCTGGGCAGAATCTGCCCCTTCCCGTTTTTCGCTAATTACTTCTAAACGCGATACGCCAGCGACGTCAAACTTTCAGTACCTTATTATACATCAATTTAACAAGTTCCCTGAAAATTTGAGCGAAATCCGTCGGATTTTTTTTTTTAAGAAAATGATGTTTAAACGCCATTTTCGCCTAAAAAACGGCTGAACTTGAAACGCCGCTAACATCTTCATTTTTAAAGGATTCAAGACGTAACAAAAAGGGTAGATGTGATTTTACCTTGTCTATCAAATGGCTATCTCGGGTTTTGAAAATTCTGGATTTTGGCTCAAATTTTTCAAAAAGCTGACTTTTTTAGAAATAATTATGAAATCCAAAATTTTGAATATATATAAAAAAAAACGGAATATTCTTTGTCAGAAAAGTGGTCTATGTACACCTACATACCAGTTTTTAGAATAATCGGTTCAAAAATGTGGGAGTTATTCAAACTTTTATGACGTCCCGACTCACAATTTTTTGATAAATTTATTTTTGGAAATTCTAGACCTCGTAGGGGAACAAAAATAAAACCATTCGATTTGCCGTGAAAAACTGCATCAGATAGACACCTTGTTAGGTCTAAACACTAGCTTCAAAATTGTGTATTGTGACAATAGGTTGGTAGCTCTCTGAGATCTCAGGGGTGGGATGCCCCTCCCCCGTCCCTCTGCGGTGACAGGGTGCGCTAGCGTGGCGCAGGTTGACAACGGTTTGAGGTCGGGAAGTTGTGTGGGTTTTGTGGAGATAGGGGAGAGCGGGGTCAAATGTAACACGGGGCAATTGTAACAGTGCTAATAATTAGATAAATAAAATATTATTATATTAGATAAATAAAATATTACCAGTGCTAATAATTCATAAACTTACCAATAGAATGAGCTGATGTTCAGACCGAAAATGCGTAATTCTATGCAGCCTTTCCCAACGGAGTTTGAAGCGAAAGTGCCGGGTATGTCGATGGCTGTGCACAGTAATGTGTTTTTGAGAGCATTTTGTAGATTTTCATGCCGTTATATTTGATAAGCTCATTCCCGCGATTGAAAAGATATCGACTTCAGACTTTGTGTAAGCGTTGGCAGGCTTGTTGTCGATAAATTGAAAGCATGAAATGCTGCCTACATGCAACATCTTTTTGCACCAGTTTCGTCTAAAATATGTCAAGGCGCGACGGGGACAATTGTAACATTTTTGCAGGGGTCAAATGTAACAGGTTATAGGTCAGTGGCCATTATGTCAAAGTCGTCAAATTTTCAAGGGAGATGAAACATTGCTAGAATTAAGAGAACTGTAAGTTTTGTCGCAATCGGCAGCTTTTTACGCGATTTATTTGCGAAAAACCAAGGGAGAGGAGGTCCATCCAACCCCTGTATAAGTGCGAGGTTTTATGCCTTTTTCCTGAGAAGAACCGTCCCTACCAAGTCTGGGAAGATGAACAAGTGTTCAATACTTTTGTTAAATCAAAGTTTTGGAAAAAAATTGTGTTGCTGTAGCCTGTAAATGAACATGTTACAATTGTCCCCGGGTGGTGTTACTTTTGACCCCGTATCTGGGGTGAATTGTAACAGCTGAATTGACTTTTTCGAACAACAATTTTGACCCAAAAAAGAAGTTATTTCGGAAATGTCTTAACTGCATTTTAAAGACAAAACATCATAGTTTCTGAAAATAAAAGAAAGAGCTTTATAGCTGCAAACGTATTTGCACCAGATGATAAAATGCAAAAAATGTTACAATTGACCCCGTTCTCCCTACTCACCCGAACAATATCGAGCAGGACGCTGTAGTAAATATACCGGCATTGAAGACAAACTTTGGTCCCAATTTGTTCAACTGTGGAGAACGAGCGAGTGGGGATTAGTGTTTAAAACACACTACTTCAATACTTATAACAATGAGCATCACCATCTTAAGTTCATCGCCAAACATTCATTGCTCACAGCAAGGGTGAGGAAGCTTTCACATAATGCAATTTAATAGGAAAAAATGACCTGATTGCACCATTGAAATAAGATGAGCTAAAATTATTGTCAAGTCGACTCTGAGATAGGTTAACGTTTTCTGTGAAAAGCCAAAGAAAGCTTACGTTAACTCCACTGCCGATGATGTGCTAGCTGCTTTGAGAGCTGCCGCGCGGCGCAGGGAGGACGAGGCTCACTCACGTATTTTCCGTAGATGGGGCTGACGATGAACACCGTCAGCTCGAACACACCGAACACGAACCCGTACTGGGTGGCCGTGGCGCCCTTCTTCTCGGCCTGCCAGCGACCAGCGACACGGGGTCAGACCAGTGACACCGGGTCAGACCAGCGACACCGGGTCAGACCAGCCACTCCGGGTCAGACCAGCGACTCCGGGTCAGACCAGTGACACGGGGTCAGACCAGCGACACCGGGTCAGACCAGTGACACCGGGTCCGGGTCAGACCAGCGACACCGGGTCAGACCAGTGACACCGGGTCACAGCGACACCGGGTCACAGAGACACCGGGTCACAGCGACACCGGGTCACAGAGACACCGGGTCACAGTTACACCGGGTCAGACCAGTGACACCGGGTCAGACCAGCGACACCGGGTCACAGAGACACCCGGTCAGACCAGCGACACCGGGTCACAGTGACACCGGGTCAGACCAGTGACACCGGGTCACAGCGACACCGGGTCAGACCAGTGACACCGGGTCTGAGAGCTGCGACTTAAAGGTAGTGTGCCAGCTTTCCTGGACCGTATGGAGTTAATGGCCCAGATAAGGAGAACCGGATTTTTAGAACTTATCCATACCTTCAAAACTCATGGAAACGTCTTAAATTCTTCAAATTTTGAGTACCCCAGTGCGAAATTCGCCCCGACGGATTGTCGGTCGTACCCCAACCACATTTCACACCACTATGAACAATAAATGCACACACTGAAATCGCTATTACCGATAGGCTCATCCAATCGAGTTTCGATAAACCCGTTCATCATCATCTCCTGCGGTTTCGAACACGCCTGTTAGGTGGTGCGGTAGACCGCGCCCAAAGCCAGGGCCCCGGTAACGTGAGGTAGCCGAGTCGGAGCAGCGTGCGCTGACCCAAGCCAGGGCCGCGCGTCCTCCCGGTGTCATGTGATAGCCCGGGGATGCCCGGGGATGCGGTAGACCGCGCCCAAAGCCGCGACCCCGGCTTGGGTCAGCGCACGCTGCCCCGACTCGGCTACCTCACGTTACCGGGGCCCTGGCTTTGGGCGCGGCGCGGCTTCTGCTCATATACTTTGTGGTGCGGTGGTGGTGCGTCGGGCCGCGCGCTCTGTCTTCGGCCAAGAAAAATGCGTCAGCTGATCATTGTCATTTCTGTCACTTGCGTGTGGTGAAATGGGGTCATAACTTAAGAGACGGCTTTTTCATATCAATTATTTTACATAAAATCATATTTCAAACCATAAATAATGTTCGACAGCCAAATAAAAGAAACAATACCAATACAGGCTTACAATTTAAGGTTCGACATTGTGTTGTCTACGATTAGACAGCTGATAACTCATTCCCGTACATCGTAACTCTATAATGACCTTTGCTTATTGTCACATGTGCGCCGCATTCGCGATTGTTGCCGACGCCTGTTTGCAGATCAGCCCACTACAGTTATTATACATATCGAAAAACCGATAAACTTTTAGGCGAAAAAGGCACTATTTCAGGCCCATTTTTGATTTTTTTGCTATATTAGGTAAAAACAGAAGCTTCTTATCTTAGGAAAAATAAAATGGGAAATCATTGGAAGGTGGCACACTACCTTTAAGGTCGCCGTCCCCGTGGCGCGCACATTTGCGCTCTGAAAATACGTGTAGCTTTGGAGGCTATGGGCTGAGGGCGCTGACTGCGCGATGAAGCTGAAAAGCACGAGCAGCTGATGGTTCGGCGGCGGCTCGGCGCCCATCGCGCGCGCTGACGGGTTGAAATAGATCAACTTTTCAGCGCGTATTAGGTGCTGAGCGCGCTGAAGCAGGGCTTAACCAGCGGATGCCAGCTTAATACATTAGTGAGCTTTCACAATAGCCGTTCTCACGATGGGACACCTGACGAATGCATCTTATTTGACCAAATCTGCACCAAATCTCTTTTATAGCAAACATCTTCATAGCATGAATTACATAAGTTCAGTGTTTTAATCAAAAATGATAACTGATAATTTGAAAAATGAGGTCTATAAGCATCTGTGCAACCCAAACGAACAATTTTTAAGTAACACAATGAACCTAATTTGGCCAAACATACGTCAAATCTGCACCTATTATGCACCTAAAACAAGATTGAAATACTAAATACCAATTTGTTCGATATCGGTATCCGATTGACATCTTTAGTAAGTCAGTGGCTGTCAGTGACAGTCAGCGGTAGTCAGTCACCGGTAGTCAGTCAGCGGTACTCAGTCAGCGGTGTCCGGTACTCAGTCAGCGGTACTCAGTCAGCGGTACTCAGTCACCGGTAGTCAGTCACCGGTATAGTCAGTCACCGGTATAGTCAGTCAGCGGTGTCCGGTACTCAGTCAGCGGTACTCAGTTAGCGGTACTCAGTCAGCGGTTCTCAGTCACCGGTAGTCAGTCACCGGTATAGTCAGTCACCGGTACTCAGTCAGCGGTACTCAGTCACCGGTACTCAGTCAGCGGTACTCTGTCAGCGGTACTCAGTCAGCGGTAGTCAGTCAGCGGTTGTCAGTCAGCGGTAGTCAGTCAGCGGTACTCAGTCAGCGGTACTCAGTCAGCGGTGTCCGGTACTCAGTCAGCGGTGTCCGGTACTCAGTCAGCGGTGTCCGGTACTCAGTCAGCGGTAGTCAGTCAGCGGTACTCAGTCAGCGGTGTCCGGTACTCAGTCAGCGGTACTCAGTCACCGGTACTCTGTCAGCGGTGTCCGGCACTCAGTCAGCGGTACTCAGTCACCGGTAGTCAGTCAGCGGTACTCAGTTACTGGTACTCAGTCAGCGGTAGTCAGTCAGCGGTACTCAGTCACCGGTAGTCAGTCAGCGGTACTCAGTCACCGGTAGTCAGTCAGCGGTACTCAGTCAGCGGTACTCAGTCAGCGGTGTCCGGTAGTCAGTCAGCGGTGTCCGGTACTCAGTCAGCGCTACTCAGTCAGCGGTACTTAGTCAGCGGTAGTCAGTCAGCGGTAGTCAGTCAGCGGTAGTCAGTCAGCGGTACTCAGTCAGCGGTACTCAGTCACCGGTACTCAGTCAGTGGTACTCAGTCAGCGGTACTCAGTCAGCGGTACTCAGTCAGCGGTACTCATTCAGCGGTACTCAGTCACCGGTAGTCAGTCAGCGGTACTCAGTCAGCGGTACTCAGTCAGCGGTACTCAGTCAGCGGCACTCAGTCAGCGGTACTCAGCGGTACTCAGTCAGCGGTGTCCGGTACTCAGTCAGCGGTAGTCACCTCGTGTGGGTAGAAGGGCGCCTGTAGTGACACGCAGACCGCCGAGCAAAAGTCGGCCAGGCTGAAGACGAACAGCGTCACCCACTGCTGCCGCGAGAAGCCTTTGTCGCCCATGGCCGCTCTGTCGCTCTGCGCCGCCGCTCAGCTCCGCCGCTCTGCCGCTCAGCTCCGCCGCTCAGCTCCGCCGCTCTGCCGCTCAGCTCCGCCGCTCTGCCGCTCAGCTCCGCGCCTGTGGACGCGCCGGGTGCGTGAGACGGTGACCGACGGTGAATATTGAAACTGAGCCTGAGCGCTAGGTGGCATTTATCGAAAGTCGGAGACATGCCTTCCATGCATAGTGTGCATACCAAACTCCATCTGGTCACCCAGTCGCTGACAGCTTAAGCGATCCTCATTTGGTGACGCTTATATGGAAATTTCACCCAGCCTGGTGATTAAACCTCGCCCCACTGGAGGAGGGAGCCGTGGAATCTGCCCCGCATCTCGCGTTTCGCCAGTATAGTTTCTAAGGGCGTTAAGTGCGCAACGTCAGACTTTCAGTACCTTAGGTATCATATGTTCACCAGTTTGACCTTTTTTTTTAAATAAATTTAGCTCGAATGTTTGAATGGACGGATTGACAGAGCCGGAGCCCACACTAAGCAGAGCTTGTTGCGTAGACCCCGACCCCTACCGTCCGATCGCGCAATTCCGGGTAACGGGAGAATTTAGATGCCAAATTTTAACGTGCCCTTCAAAGCCGGACACGGCCTGTCCCACTCAACTGACTTCAACTGGCTGCGGCTGCTCCCACCAACCGCAGACCATCCCCGTCAGGAGTCTCAAATATCGAGCGCCGGAGCGTCTCGAACCCGGGCTCTCACTACCGATGCTCTACCAACTGAGCTACGGGACAGGCAAAACATTTGCCTGAACATTTGAACGAAATCCGTTGTTATTTTTAAGAAAATGACGTTTTAGTGACGTCTTGTCACGCAATTGTAGCTAGAAAAACTACAAAATCGTAAACGCCTCTAACATTTCCAGTTTTTTTTTTTACAAACATTTTTAACAAACTTTTTTTACAAACTTCAACCAGATTTCGATTTTTTCTACTTTTGGGTCATTTTCCTGACCTGAAAAATCAACCAGTGACCTATACCCTTAAATTTGGGTATCGTCCGCCTCCTGACGTCCGTCGCGGGCAGCACGCTTTCTTTTTCCGCGCAGCTCTAGCTCGATCAGGGGACGGACGGCAGTGTCCAACGACCCCCTCCCCCTCCCCCGCACGTTAGACGCTGTAAAAAGGCCAATACGGGTATCGAGGGTTATTTCTTTAGCTGATGCAGCCTCTGGTTTTATCTTTAACTAGATCTAAGAAGTGTATCGCTTTATTATAATACACCAGTAAGTAGGTGTGTATTTACATATCGGGTGGCCCGAAAAAGACGCTTCAAGGTTTTAAGTCATAAATATCTAAAATATCAGTCTTAAAACTACAAAAGTTTGTTTAGGTATATCAGAGTTTGGCATACCTATAGTGATGCCCAGCCCCCTCCAAAGTCATATGGCAGCATGGGCGTGACTTTTCCTACTAGCCCATAGGGTTGCGTGTTAAAATGCGACTTTTCGCGCTCGATTTTCAAGGTTCCGTAGTGTGGGCATCCACATACAAAGTATGTCAAAAGATAGCTACAACATTTTTATTTCCATTTTTGGGACGAAAAGTTCAAGCCCATCCAACCGTTTTCGAGATATTCGTCTATATATGACCCCATGTTTTTGATACATCGGAAGGTCCTGTGTTCGAATCTCGGACAGATCGAAACTTTTATCGTTAATGTGCGGCAAACCATTGCTGCAAAGTAAAGTAGGGGTGAGCGCGCTGGTGATGGAGGGTTGTAAGTTGGCATACCTGACCTTTGATTCAAGCCGGATTTTGTGACACCAACCTCATTTTCAGGTCAGGTCAGGTCACTGACCTATGACGTCATAAGTGAACCTCTGCACGGTCTAAAAAACGTCGTAACATAGCAACTCCATCAATTCAAGGAGATCTATCACAGGTAGATGAAACTTACAGAACTTATCAAACTCCCTTATTCTCAAAAGTCGTTAACTTCGGATTTCCCCTAAGGGTCACCTAACGTCAGGTCGGTCAGGTGATCTGGCCATTATAAGCCGATGGGGGGGGGGTATAGAGACAGCTATTTTGGCGCTGACAGTGATCTTAGACGGAAAAGACACAAATAGACTCAGAAAGACCTGCCGAATTGAATAACGTGCAACTTGACCTCATCATGAGGTAATGACCTGACCTGACCTTGGACGGAGGTCAACATCCTAAATTGACCTCACCCATACAAAAAGCATATCATTCGACGTGACTGAGCATCACGAACACGATGGTGTCAAAATTGCAGCTCTGATACCATTTTAGGCGACTACCGAACAATCCACTTCCTGGTATGCCAATGCTTTTATTATCTAAAGACGATGAACACTGAACATTCTCATATATGCAAACATGCCACTTTGGGTTACAGAGTAAGTGGTTCCCAATCGTACTTACTACACGTTCCACACATCACACTAGCGCTCGTAATTGCAATGCAAATAAGCTTTGGCTCGTTGGAAATAAACTTTGGCATTGGAAGATGTCACGGTATTACACTAGACATTGACCACAATTAGATATCAGGTATCAATATCAGTAACATTCAGCTCATCCTCAACACTTAACAATCAGACGGAGAACACTACGGTAAACCTCAGAGGTTTTGGCCATGGTAGGCAATGAGGCATAGCTGCGAGCAGGATCTTCGATCTGAGAAAACATGAAGATGAAATTACATGCATAACACTTGCAATAAAAACAAACTCAAGTGATACTTATCTTTGAAAAATCAGGATGAAAGAACATGAACCTATTTGAAAACATAACAAGCATTAGAGGAATAGTTAATGCATGGTTATTTAAAAAACCTGTTAATATTAAGGTAGTGGATTGTTAAGAGGATCTTAGAATGATCGAGAGATGTTACCAGTACCTTCAGAAGGGTTTCCTTTCGTGGTCACACATTATTGATGTTAACAAATGAACACTGGGTGGTGCACACCCTGAAAGTGACAGCTTCACACAAGCTGTTGTCTATGTTGAAAACTAGGCTTCCTTCCTGTTCAGATTAAGACAGTTGATGGCACCTTTGGTTAGCTTTGTTCAAGGAAGCATTCATTTTGCCAGTGTCGGTAGGGCAGCCTGGCTACATATAGGAATCTTGAGCCAGGCACAGCATACATGTAGTAGTGCATGTCTTGTCCTGAAAAAGGATCAGAGATATATGGCTAAGGAAGTCATGAATGGAATTGACTCAGGCTGCTCTGAGGATGATTGACCACAAAGACATGGCTACTGTGAAAGCCCTGAAATAACTTATGAACTGGTGTGTTTTGAGTGAAGTGGAATATCAAGAACAGCATTAAAAAAGAAGTAAAAATTGACCTAAAAATTATCTTCCAGGTTTAGTTTCAATCACCTAAATCTTACGCGTTTTCATACAAACTAAAATTACCAAGAAATTGCACAATTATCACTAACATGTGGAAACAAATGCTTCTTTCTACTTACTATCCACTTTCATGGATGCAGGATGCATGTGTTTTGAATTCATTATCACAGCAACACAGTTGTACGAGATGCTTACACAAAGTATTATGTTATATGTTGATGTTATTCAGCTAGAGCCTGGGCCAGTGATATTGTATTGTTAAGTTTGTTCAAAACCAATGTCCCAAAATTTGCCAGTTTTGGGTGGGAAATGGCATCCAACTGAAATCAATTTTCCACTTTCATCTCCAATTTTCAAGAACAATTTTTCACTCTGAAATAAAATTTTGGAACACTGTTCACTGTTCATAAGTCATAACACCAGCTTCATTTCTTAGTAATGATAGCTTTCAGAAGACTTCAGTCTTCCTTCATCAGCCTGTCAGGGCTCTAAAAATACATACAAACGAGTAGTGACCAACATAGAAAAGACAATACACCAATGTCGTACGAAAGCTGCCATTGCAAATAGATAAAGCCAGTGTACGCAATCTTTGCAATACGTTTATACTAAATATGCTCACAGCTAAGTCGAAAGGTGTCGCCATGCATCACAATTGATGAAATTCCTTGAAACTTCTTTTTTAACACATTGCTACGCAACAGTGAAAGAATGAGAAAGCATGAGGCTGGCCCACCACCCAGTCAATTACAGCAGTTTGCAAAGTTGCACACAGTTACTCAGAAAGGCCTTTGTTCACACAATTCCATGCATAATGAAGAGCCAATTTTTTAATGCACACGATAGTTATTAAATACTTAGCCAGCACAATTTGTAAGTCGTAAAATGAAGGGAGAACACCATGGAACCGCGTGAAACCACAAGCCGCCTTGTGTATAAATATGAAGCGCAATGTATTGAAACACGAGCGCCAGCTGCGCCGCGCTTAAGCGCAGCCATATCCTAGGATAATTTTCGGTATATAGTAAAAAGCTCCCAGTTCTAGTTGTTGTTCTAGATGATATAGTATAATTCTAGTATATACTAGGAAAAACTTTGGAGTACCCGACTCTTTAGTGCCCTGGTGATGCCATGACTAAATTTAATTGGAAAGTCTTGCTTGTGACGGAATATTTTTCATCTTAAATTAAGCGCTAACTTCTTGCATTTTTCCTCACCTTTAAAATGAATGGCCATATATCTCAGTACCTACTGGTGCACACAGGCCTACGAAAAAAAATATTTGATCCATATCCATAACGACAGAGTGTGAATCTGGTTATCACGGACAGATTTTCTCCAAACTATGCATTTGCATGGTCTGATCATGGTGCAGATGATCAACGTGCACGTGTCTGATGTATTTTCAGTAAGCAAAATACGCGTTAAGTGATTCAGGCACTAAAACTCTGTTCTTAGGTTTGCCAGGCTATGGTGAACTTCATTTCACCTTTCGAACGTTGTTTGCTCTGTTTCTTTGCTTTCAAATTCAGGTGATCGTCGATCGATTTTATGTTCCGTAGTGATATGCGTCGAACTCGAATCGCTTTTCTGGCCTGACAAGTGGTCTGGAGAAACAGGTCCCAGGTTCATTTTGGGTTAGCGTCATGAACTTTTTCTGAAGGTGAAATGTTGATCATCTCGAGGGTACTCAAATTTCGTCGCGATTTGTCGTTTTTTGCGCGAATTATTTGTAAAAAAAAGAACTAAGGGGTCCGTTCGACCTTAGATAAGCGCGAGGATTTTTTCAAAACACAAATTTGGCTCGAACCTTTTGAATGGAAAGACTCGCAAGGACAGAGCCCCGCTAAACGGAGCTTGTAGCGTTGGCCCTGCCCTCTACCTTCCGTTCGCCCAATTCCTGATATATGGCAGGATTTAGAGACGGGCAAGGCCGCGCACAACCGGTCCCCTGACTGCCTTCGACTGGCTACGGCCTGCCACCAATCGCAACCATGCCCGTCAGGAGGCTCATGAACACCGAGCCCCCGTCGCGCTTCGAACCCGGACTGTTGTAACCGGGACGCGTGCTCTCTCCACGCGTAGTCCAACGCTCTAACGACTGAGCTAACAACGCATGCTCGTAGAATGTTATGCTCCGTTTTTCGCTCGTGACCTGGCCTTATGTATCAGAGAATGATCTTTGGGTGCAGGGACCCTCAATCTTAAAACCGTGTCAGAGTCCCTGTTGCTCACAGAGCTCCAACTACCGCTGGGGGCCAGGTCAGTGACCTTGATGCCGCCATTTGTGAAAAAATGGGAGCAGTGAGCCATGTCCGAGAGGCCCCGCACACCAGACCCCTTCTGGAGACGGCCGCGCCGCGCACATGGGCCCCGAATGGAGGCCTGTCGGCGAGGGGTTCTGCGGAAACGGCCGGCCTGCAGCACTGGACGGAACGGCTCTCCCAGCTAACTGCCCGTGACGGCCGTCTGCCGCGCCGCAATGGCAAACGGCACGGCAACAGGCCAACTCGCCTGTTTTCCTAACGGTATCAAGATGTCAGGACTGCTAAAATAACAGCAATTTTCTCGACTGTGATCGCAGCTCTTCAACAGCGTGGCATAACTTCCTAACTTTTTGGTATGCTTCACCTTACATTTTTTTTTCCGTGCGGATGCAAATCTTATCCCCGTTTCACTGGAAATAACCTTTGACACCAAGCCACGTTAACCCACGCCCATGTCCGGGCTATTCCGCATTCAGCCGAACGCGCCCTGTGGGGGGGGGGGGGGCGCTGGCTTACTTCCGAACAGTGGGTTTTATGTTAACACTCAGAACAGTGTTAGGCTCTTAGCGAAAGTCTTTCACCATGGGGCCTCAGGCCGGTTTAAGGTGGTACAGAATGCAGTTGGGCACTCGTAAGTCGTAGGCCCCCTGGGAGCAGGGGCCTGCTGGCCGTTATGGAGACTGGCGTGATTCGTCATCGGAATCTCACGTGAGCGGTGAAAAGAGACCTTCAGAAGCGGACTTACCTATTTCGGGGCCTTTGTGATTCTAAAAGGGCCGGCGCAAGTGTCTTCGGAAAACCCCTGCGGCCTGCCTTCACATTTTCGTTTGAAAAAGGCACGCTTCCTCCCTGCAGACTGGTTATTGATTCACCTTTTTGGATTGAATCAACCATTGATTCATCTGATTGTTTTTTTAATTATTAAATCACCGTTCGAGTCCTTAAAAAAATCGGTGATTCGATTCCTTTTGATTCAGAGGATAAAAAAGGGAATGATTTCCGATCGCGTTTGATTTAGCCAAAAAGTTATTGAACGATTCTTTTTTCGATTCGATTAAAAACATCCCTGATTCAGGGATGCCTAGTCAGTGGCGCAGCCAGGGGGGGTGAAAGGGGTGAGATCTCACCCCCGTCTCTTATCCTAGGGGCCCACCGTTGATTCGAACTGTAACGTTATGCAGCCTGACAATTTTTTTATCAGTCTAATGTCAAGGTCCGTCATAGGACTGAAAAACAGTTTTCAGGCCTGATAGCCCCCCTTTAGGATTTATAGTCCCATTTTATGATTTAAGGGGGTACATCCAAGGCCCGATTAACCTAATCCAAGGCATAGGAGGGCCCGTTTCATGGCATGAGAGGGCCATTTCAGGCCTGAGAGCGCCCATTTCAGGTCTGTGAGGGCCCATTTCAGGCCTGAAAGGGCCCAGTTGAAGCTTAAGAGGGCCCATTTCAGGCCCTAGAGGGCCTGTTTGAGGCTTGAGAGGGGCCCATTTCAGGCCTGAGAGGGCCCATTTGATGCCTGTGAGGGCCCATTTCAGGCCTGAAGGGGTCCATTTCAGGCCCTAGAGGGCATGTTTGAGGCTTGATAGGGCCCATTTCAGGCCTGAAAGGGGCCCATTTCAGGCCTGAAAGGGGCCCATTTCAGGCCTGAGAGGGGCCAGTTCAGGCCTGAGGGGGCCCATTTCAGGCTTGAGAGGGCCCATTTCATGCCCTAGAGGGCCTGTTTGAGGCCAGAGAGGGCCCGTTTGAGGCCAGAGAGGGCCCGTTTGAGGCCAGAGAGGGCCCGTTTGAGGCCTGAGAGGGCCCGTTTGAGGCCTGAGAGGGGCCCATTTCAGGCATAAGAGGCACCATTTCAGATCTGAGATGGCCCAGTTACGGTATGAGGGGGCCCTTTTTCGACATGATAGGGACCATTTCCGGGCTGAGGGGGCCCATTTCAGGTCTGAGAGGGCCCATTTCAGGTCTGAGAGGGCTAATGTCAGGCCTGAGAGGGCCCATTTCAGGCCCTTGAGGTCCTGTTTGAGGCCTGAGAGGGGCCATTTCAGGTCTGAGAGGGCTAATGTCAGGCCTGAGAGGGCCATTTCAGGCCTGAGAGGGGCCCATTTCAGGTCTGAGAGGGCCCAGTTCAGGCCTGAGAAGACTCATCCCAGGAATGAAAGGATCATCCTATGTGTGGGAGGGTCCGTACTCCGTGCCTGGTCTGGGTCTGAGAGGGCCTATCCCAATCCTGATTGAGCCGATATCATGTTTGATATTGGTCAACTCACCACATGTATATTGATGGCCCAGTTCATGTCTAATGGGCCCATCTCAAGACTCAGAGATTTTATGCTTCAGGAAGCCTACCCCAAGCGTGAGGGGGCCCATAGAGGTTTTTGAGGCTCATGGAGGTCCCGCAGTACGATATGTCAGCCTCTGAGAAAGCCACGCAGGGCCCTTAAGATGCCAAGCCGACATCTGAAAATTCCTCTTCTCTTCAGGCCTGTGCCTGCCTCACCGCCCGGCCTTGGCCCGGCCCCACCCTGACGTCTAGGGGTGCCTAGGTATTCATCAGGGCTCCACGCCGGTCCATGATGGCTCCAAACTGACACCTGAGGCTCCTGCACCGGCTTTTGAGGGGCCCACCGACCTCTGATAGCCACCACGCAGGTCTCAAAAGACCATGTTGATTGTTGATAGCTAAACCCCCAAGTCTTGGAAGGCCTGTGCTCTATGCAGATTCTTGATAGCTTTACGAGGGCTTGTAAACATCCCGAACTGGCTCTAGCCTAGCTCGACCGCGCCCCGCAGAGCAGGGCCCCAGGCTTTCCAGTTTTACGCCCCTAGGGGATGTTTGAATATTCCCTTCTAACCTGACTCCAGGGTCACGTAGCGACAAGTGCGGCGGTAGGCGGCTTTCTAAAGAGCGTCGAAAATCATGGAGAAATTACTTCAGTCATGTTGCAGTTCAGACCAAAGCCCACGTCATCATGTTCATCGAAGGAAAATTTTCGCCTATTTCGACACTCGAGGACATATAAAGCTATAGCGCGCTGAAAGTGGGTTCGATAGCTCTCTAACGCCTGCAATCAGCCAGGGGGGGGGGGCGTATCGGCCAAACCCGATCATAATTTAAGAAGGCTAGAAAGACGAGAAAAGCAACAGATAGCTGTAGGATGCTTCAGAATCGTAGAGGTCATTTTTCGATTAGGTCATCGCTGAGGTCATTGAAGATGAAATTATGATAAAATTATGATAAACAAAAAGACAAGATTACGACGAAAAAATTCTAGTTTTTATATTTTCACAAATAACCGTATAACTCGTGAACCAAAGAGCTAGAGCTTCGCGGAACAACTCATTCGATAGGCCTTTCAAAACGTTTTCGCTTTTAAGATTTGACCTCAATGCCTCATGTCAATGGTTTGGCAACAGAGCAGAGGGCAAAACCATCTAAATAGTCGCATTTTACCAAAATAGTTTTGCTAAAAACTTTTGCAAGAACTTTGATGCGAAAAATTATGAGACATTTACTTTGTCATCATTCTCTTGTTAACATGCATCGAATGTTAATACCTATAATTTCACATAAAAAGTTCAACTCCAAAATGTGACCGCAGATCAAGGTCATGCCCTTACTTGAGAAGTTCATGATGGTCATCAACTGATCCGTATGGATCATTTAACACCTTCAAGACAATTTAATTACTCTACCTCGTCTCCTATATCCAAAGTAGGTAATAGTCGAAAAACTGATGTTGATCTTTTTTAAAAGCTTTTTGACCTAGCCCGACCATTTGAGTGGCCGCTGGCCATCAATTGCACGCTGTCCATCAAATATAGGCAGAATGGTCGTGTTTCTGTAAATATGCTGTTGTTTTTTATGTGCCTCTTCAGATCAAGAGATATTTGTCCTTTTCCCCGATTTGGCTGCTAATGATCAGGACAATGATCTGAACTTTCGTTGTTGGTAAGGGGCCCCCATTAGGTTGAGGGGGGCCCACTTTGCTGGGGGGCCCATCGCGAACGTCTCTCACCCCCGTCGCCAGAGTTCTGGCTGCGCCACTGTGCCTAGTAGGTAATCCGAATTGTATTAGGTAGTTGAGTTCTTTTTGTTGTTATGCAATTATCATCACATGGCAGTAGTGTTAACATTTGTCGACAATGAACTATGTTCACTTCAATTCTTTTTTTGGAATTCAGTTAATCGTAGGGTGATTTAGGATAATCGAGGTGATTTCTTTAAGTGTCAATTAAAAAAACACATGGCCGTGATGGGTCATCAAATGTTAATTGTATTCCATTTAAATCACATTTCTCGACCAGTCCCAGTTCTCCCCATCATCTGTCCCACTTCTCCTGGACGTGTCCCAGTTCACCCCATTGTCAACCTTACCTAAAATTTAAATTTTAGAAGTACCTAACACGTGAACAAACACGCATAAAAACAGTAAAGAATGAAGTAGAAATAAACCGTTTACCAGTAAATGCAATCAATTTATTTAAATATTAAATATTCTATTTTTTCACGATTTTTCAAAGTTGACGTCAAAATAATGCCCCACTTCTCCCCAGTCTCCCCTACTTTTTTATCTAATCAACCCTGATTCCCAATTTCTTTGACTCAACCATGACTCAACCATGGCTTGTGAATTGAACAATCCTGACGGTGAATCAAACCTTTGTGATTCAAAAAATTTTGGTTGATTCAATCCAATCGAATCAATCACAGGGAATCGAACACCAGTCTGCCTCCCTGTCCTTAAACTAGGCTGCAACTTTACAGGGTGTCCCAAAATTAACCCGCGCCCCGCTGGGGGGGGGGGGGGCAGAATCTGCCCCCTCCCGTTTTTCGCCAATAACTTCTAAACGCGTTACGCCAGCGACGTCAAACTTTCAGTACCTTATTATACATCAATTTGACACGTTCCCTGAAAATTTGAGCGAAATCCGTCGGAAAATTTTTGAGAAATTGACGTTTTAGTGACGTCATGTTCGCCATTTTCGCCTAAAAAACGGCAAAATTTCAAACGCCGCTAACATCTTCATTTTTAAAGGAATCAAGACGTAACAAAAAAGGTTATACGTGATTCTACTTTGTCTATCAAATGGCTATCTCGGTTTTTTGAAAATTTTGGATTTTGGCCCAAATTTTTTTCAAAAAACTGACTTTTTTGGAAAAATAATTATAAAATCCAAAATTTTGAGTGTATCGAAAAACCGGAATATATGTCAGAGAAGTGGTCTATGTGCACCCACATACCAATTTTTAGAATAATCGGTTCAAAAATGTGGGAGTTATTCAAAATTTTATGACGTCATGACACACAAAAATTTTGAAAAATGGATTTTTTTGGAAGTTTTAGACCTCGTACGGAAACGAAAATAGCACTATTCGATTCGCCGTGAAAAACTGCATCAGATTGACACCTTTTTAGGCCTTAACAACCAACTTCAAAATTTGACCTCACTTGACCTGACCTTGACCTGACCTCGACCTCAAATTCATCCAGAGGTGGTCCATATCACTTATTGAGTGTGCCTATTGAATTCTATGCGTAAAATGACCCATAAAACATGTGTCGCACATGCCCTTTTCTATATTTTGTTTTTGGTGACCTGACCTAACCTGACCTGACCTTGAACTTCACCTTTGAATGACATTGCATGCAACGAATATTGTCTTGGTAGTCTAAGAACACGTTTTGGGCAATCAGTCTCAGTCCATTCTTCGGCAACTACGGTGCAAGGCCGATACTGTAGAAACTTGCATGCTGTACCCTTGACCTGACCTTGACCTGACCTCTGACCTATTTAAGCAAAAAAAAATTGGCTCTTAAGATCCGCCTTGTTGAGAGCTTTCGATTGCCGTTTTCCCCGTCTTTCTACGACCATCGGTTCGGAAGTTAGACAGGGGGCAGAATCTGCCCCCCCCCCCCCCAGCAGGGCGCGTGCCGCGTATGGCTGAAAAGCCCAGCGGGGTGCGTCACACCCTCCCACAACCTTTGTTTTGCCTTCTACTGCGCAATATCAATATGATTTCACCGGTACTGGCTCCCAGACCATATTGGCTACATTCTAGTCACGTGGCCTTCGAATTTGTGTGACCCTGACCGGTCAAGGGGTGTACGGAGGTCATTTCCGGGGCAGTAACCGGCGCGCGCGGACCAGGTGTCCAGGATGGCGAAACTGCGGAGCAAATCGTCCCGCAGCGGGGCAGTCGGCATGGTTGCCGGTGGCATGACCCACGGCCAGGTCGCCGAGGTAGGTACTGGGCATGAGTTGTCGCACGATTTGGCGCTGGTTATCACGCGACAGAAGCGGATAGACGCCTGGGAACAAGCTAGGTCGCGGCAGGAAGACTTCCGCCAGCCGGGTATAGCGCAGATCGTCATCGCGAAGTGCGGAGCTAAAGACGGGCTTATCCACAAGGAAACTGGCAAGGAGGCTGATTGCCAACAGTCATCCGGTCTTCAAATTGATAATCCATCGGTACCGGAGGATGTCTCTAAAGCTGAAGCCCAACAAGCCACGTGTACGTTTCGGCCGAAAACTTCTGCTGAACATGCCCAGGGCCATTTTTCAACAAGTCGGCGCCCCGGCTCATCGAGCTAGAACGACGAAGGACTGGAACAGATCGAACTTCCCAGCATTCTGGGAGAAGGACAAATGGCCGGTGAATAGCCCCGACCTGTCACCGATAGAAAATCTTTGGGCGATCGTCCTGTACCTCAGAGGTGAGCAAAACGGCGCCAGGATAATCTGAACGCACGCTGACCTGGAACGTTCGATCTTCTGATCCAAGATCAGTCCACAGAAACTGGACATGTTGATGTCTGATGTCCCGGACCGTATGCTTTCCCGCATCAGGGGAAAGGTGGGATGCATATGTAAGAAAAGTGCGCCTCTCATTTGTGTTATTTTCATGAAATTGACGCTGGAAAGGTGTGACATTATTTTTGGGACACCCTGTAGATGTGTGTACGCGCTATGCACGATCTTCCGCCGCTCCTAGCTATGGTAAATCGTTTTTATGACAAGGGAAGCTCACATACCTTAACCCGGCGGCCGCTGGGCCTCCGCGCCACCCGCCGGCCGCTGGGGGGGGGGGGGGGGGGCATATACCGGGTGATCATTTGGGAATGAGATAAAGTAAGTGGCACGTGCAGATGTGTATTCAATAGCACACCAGACAAAAGACACGTCATTAGACTCGTCATCGTGGGACATTTTGTACTGCACACTATTATACACCTGCAAGCCACTGTTCATCTACAGCAGCCAGCAGGTGCTCAAAGTGGCCACCCCCTTCTGAGCGGCACAGCTCAGCCGACGGCGTGTGTGACGCGCCATTTTTCGCAGCTGCTCTTCGTCCATGTTGCGGGCGAAGTCCTCAACCAGTTCCTTCAGCTGTTCCAGCGTTTGGGGCTCGCTGCGCACGATCTGAGCCGTCACCAATGACCAGAAACAAAAGCCCAGACAAGACAGGTCGGGACTGTACGGCGGCCATCGGTGTTCACTGTTCCGGGAGATGACGCGGATGGCCAGGATGGACTCCTGTGAATTCTGGCTAACCCATGATGAGGAGTGGTTTGAGCGTGTACTCTGGAGTGACGAAAAGTGGTTTGTTCTGCATCCGTCTCCAAACAAGAAGAACACCGTGTGCTGGTCGCCAGAGAATCCGAACAAGCTCGTGCCATGCAAGAAGGCCCATGGGGCAGAAGGCGATGGCGTGGGTGGGCGTGGTGGATGGGAAGTGCCAGCCAGTTCACTGGTTCACTGGCTACGTCAACAGCGACGCCTACCTGGAGATGCTGCAGACGGTGGTGTGGCCTGCGGTGAGGGCTCGGGCGACGCGCCACCAGTACTGGTTCCAGCAGGACGGCGCGCCGCCGCACGTCACTGCTCCCGTGATGGACTTCCTCCACTCGAATTTCGGCGGCCGCGTCATTTCCCGGAATAGTGAACACCGATGGCCGCCATACAGTCCCGACCTGTCTTGTCTGGACTTTTGTTTCTGGTCATCGGTGACGGCTCAGATCGTGCGCAGCGAGCCCCAAACGCTGGAACAGCTGAAGGAACTGGTTGAGGACTTCGCCCGCAACATGGACGAAGAGCAGCTGCGAAAGATGGCGCGTCACACACGCCGTCGGGCTGAGCTGTGCCGCTCAGAAGGGGGTGGCCACTTTGAGCACCTGCTGTAGATGAACAGTGGCTTGCAGGTGTATAATAGTGTGCAGTACAAAATGTCCCACGATGACGAGTCTAATGACGTGTCTTTTGTCTGGTGTCCTATTGAATACACATCTGCACGTGCCACTTACTTTATCTCATTCCCAAATGATCACCTGGTAGTTGCCCCCCTTTACTTCTGCGACGATATCGTCGCAACGCGAAGAGATAGAGAAACGAAACTTTGCACACATCTTCCTGAATACCTAGCCGAGGTTGTGTCCAAATTTGGTGTCAATCCCATTTGAAATGACGTCACAGTGACGTCATAAGTGAAATCATAGATTTGCGACTCTCATATTCCTCACGATACATCAGATATATGGGACCGAACCGAATATAAAGGGTCGATTATTGGTCAGAAACTAGATGGAAGTGTAGTTAGATGTTTTAGGATGACAGCAGGTGCTGTCTAGTTCATTTACAGTTGAGTTTCATGCTCAGCGTCATCAGAAACGGTCCATATCGGAAAACGACAAAACTTTATGACGTCACTGTGACGTCATCTTAGGTACTACAACCACCAAACTTTCCTCAAACATTGCCTAGGTATTCATTTGAAGCTATGCCAAGTTTCACGTTCGTAGCTCATCAGGTTTCGGAGATATTTTACAAAACGTAAAGGGGGGGGGCAACTTTATGCCCCCCCCCCCTCAGCGGCTCGTGGGTTAACACCCTTCCGAAAACCACAACATTCTGAGGACGTGTCCCCACTTTGGCGTGCGAAATGATACGCCAGTGTGACGTCACACCTCGATGTCTCCACTTCGCCTGAATATGCTGATCCGAATCCGCTAGACCTAGATTCTTAAATTGTTTTGCAATCGTAATCTACTTGCGTTCCTAATCTTCATCCACTTGTCCCCTTCCTTCTACGATGCTCCTTAATCGTCGGAAATCTTGTCCCCACTTCGTCGGAATTTTTCGGAGTCCTCGCTAAGAGGCGCTTGTCAGTATGTGTGTGTGTGTACCTGTGTGGGAGAGAGCTCACCTGGTGACCGTCCGAAGCGGAAGGAAGCAGCACGCCAGCGGTCAGCTGTTGTCGTCGACCAGTCTGCAGCACGTGGCACCACTGGGTACAGTACGGGCAGCACTGGGTGCAGCACGGGTACCACTGGGTACAGTATACGGGCACCACTGGGTGCAGCACGTGGTCGCAGTGTCGGCGGTCGGTGACGACCAGTGGCTGGTCGGGCGGGGTCGGCGCCGTCGTGCGGCCGGTGCCGGTGTCTGGCTGTCGGCTGGGACGGTGGTCTATGGAGCCGTCGCCCCGCTCAGGTGTTGCAGCCCAGTGTCGATTGGGGTGATTGGGGTCTGGGGCCGGCAGGCTGGGCAACAGCTGCTGCGACCGCTGAGCTGGGGCCGGCGGGAGGGGGTACGGATGAGGAGGGACCACAGGGACGAGGAGAGCCGCACACTGGAGCCGCTCGACACGGACTGACCGACTCCAGTCGGCCGGCTCGCCTGTATAAACACGGCCGACGGCGAGACGCCCCTCCGGACCGGCGGCTGCCCCACTCCGTCCTACCGCCAGCGTCATTCACACACTCAGTCCATCAGTCAGTCAGTCAGTCAGTCACATTCAGTCCGTCAGTCACACATTCAGTCCGTCAGTCCGTCACGCACTCAGTCCTTCAGTCAGTCAGTCAGTCAGTCAGTCCGTCAGTCAGTCCGTCAGTCAGTCCGTCAGTCAGTCCGTCAGTCAGTCAGTCACACACTCTGTCCGTCAGTCAAACATACAGTCCGTCAGTCACACTGGGCGGTAGTGTGACTGCCGGTTTCGCTCCCGGAGCAGTCTCGCTGTGTGCGCGTCTCAGCGCGTCGGCGGCCGTCGGTCCGTCGGTCCGTCGGTCCGTCGGTCCGTCGGTCCGTCGGTCCGTCGGTCCGTCGGTCCGTATCGTGTCCGTCCGTCGGTCTGGATGGTCCGTCGGTCTGGATGGTCCGTCTGGTCTGGATGGTCCGTCGGTCTGGATGGTCCGTCCCGTGTCGGTCCGTCGGTCTGGATGGTTCGTCGGTCTGGAGTTGGATGGTCCGTCTGGTCCGTCGGTCCGTCGGTCTGGATGGTCCGTCTGGTCCGTCGGTCTGGATGGTCCGTCTCGTGTCGGTCTAGATGGTCCGTCTGTCCGTCGGTCTGGATGGTCCGTCGGTCCGTCGGTCCGTCTGGTCTGGATGGTCCGTCTCGTGTCGGTCCGTCGGTCTGGATGGTCCGTCGGTCTGGAATTGGATGGTCCGTCTGGTCCGTCGGTCCGTCGGGAGGGAATCTGGATGGTGTACCGCTTAGGGCCGGTCGGGAATGCCTTCCGGTAGTCGGTCAACATCTCTTAAAGCTTGTTAACCCTATTAGTGGCAGGCTCCTGGCTACCCCCTGTTAGTGGCAGGGGGGGCTGTTTACGACCCCCCTTGATATCTCGAGTTCTAACCGATTTTCAAAATTCAAACGGCATTCGATTTCGCTCAACGAGATCTACATTTCTAAAAAAAATAGAATTGAAAAATGTCAATAGGGGGGTAGAGGGGGGTAAAAACGGACAAATTGCAGATACATTTTAGACTGTTTATCACGGCCAGGTTTCTGAACCAATCTTAACGCAACTTTTGCCGATCGATAGAGAATGAACCAGGAATTCACATGGATCCTAAAAATATGCATTTTCAAAAATCATAGGCGGATACAGATCATTGAGATTGGGGGTACACAAAAAGTATAGTAAATAAGGTTTTTGTTGGTACTGTTTCTAAAAAGGGTGGCAATGGTCTTGTTATGTTACAATTTTCTTATGAGAGAACGACTAAAATTGTATTGGTCATGCATAGGCGGTGTCAGGGCACCTATGTTGGGAGGTAAAAAATAACCCCCCTTTTTGGACGCCTGGATCCGCCTATTATAGCAAAAACGTGTCAAAAGAGGATGCACAATAACTTTGTAGGGTAGCCTGGGGCAAGACGCCCCAGATAATTTATTTTGCTACATAACTTTTGTCCCACATGACCTGGAGGGCTAAATTTGTGCTCAATGCGTTCTTTGGACATTTTACTTTAAATTCCACCCCTCAAATTACTTCACCTATGATCGGACTCCCAGCTAGGGAGCGATTTGTGAAGCAACTGCAAATGGGGCATTTTGCCCCAACCCCAGGGCAAAACGCCCCACGGCCTGGGGCAAGAAGCCCCATACTCTAGATTAAAGATTAAACATGGTAGTTGGCTAAATCTTATATGAGAGGTCCTTTACACCTCTGGAGGCACGGCACTGAAGTTACCACATTCCATCTTATCAGGTGTTCAGCTATGACGCTATTGTATGAGCAGCTTTTTCATCTGCCTCATAAGGCCAAATAATAAATTATTGCAATGCAAATGGTAACAAAATAATTCCTTTGCCATCCAGTTGCTGAGAAAAATACATATAAATGCATGATAACTTACTGTTTGACAGCTACCGAACATTAGAAAGTGGGTAGTCCGAACAACACATGAGGTAAAACGCCCCATGGGGCTTTTTGCCCCGCGACCTACTGGGGCGTTTTACCCCATCAAGTAGTTCGGTCAGAGAACAACGCCTTGCGCTCCAGCAAGACATAATTTAACACGAACCAACCCGGCATTATAAGCGTTAGACAATAGTTGTTCAAAATACGTTTCAGTCGCTAGCCTGATATGGACCATAAAAGAACGCCATGATGCATAATCAGACAACAAAACATAAAAATCACTCCAAAAACACATTTTTGGCTATATCTCCCTAAAGAGTTATCACAATTTCTTTTTCAGTTTGCTCATATAATGATCATATAGGGCACGTTTTATAGAAGAGAGGATGTTTCCCCAGAACCTTGCCAGTTCCGAGAAACATCGGTGAGGCGTTTTACCTCGGCGGGGCGACTTGCCCCGGTCTACCCTATATGTTATCACATGATACCTTTCATTCACTGTTCGTAAAACTGGTGCAGCATCGTGATCTTCGCCCAAATGACTCGCTTCACGAATAGGACCCCCCCAATTCCCAGTGCTCTGGAGCCGCCCCTGGTTAAGTTATGAACTTGAAATTTTCAGGGAATGTGCCCAATTTAGTTTTAGGAAAAGTCAGAAAATTTCAGCATCGTAGCTTCAGCGGTTTCGGAGATATTCCCGAAAAACCTGAGAGGTGGATAAAAACAACCCCTCCTGCCACTAATAGGGTTAACCCGCGCCCTGATGGGGGGCCATTTTGGCCCCCCTGTGGTTTTTCTTAAATAGCAAAAAAACGGCGGCGCGCAGCGCCGCCAAATTTTGGGTACCTTACCGGGCATCAATTTGACACCTTCACACAAAATTTCAAGTCACAGGTCACCTCAGGTCAGGAGTTATTGAGGTCAAACTGAGGTCATGTTCGAGTAAAAATGAGCAAAAAACATGACATCTTGAAACGCTCACCAATTCTACAGTTAACAAGCAATTTTAAAGTTTTTTATGTGGTTGTGTAGAGAAAAGACAGCGCTACAAAACTGCTATCTCGGATTTTCGAAATTTTGGGATTTTGACCCCCAAAAATAAAAAAATGATTTTTTTAGAAAAACTCAAAAAATTCCAAAAAAATTTCGAATTTCGAAAGAACCGGAATATATGTGATAGTCTCTGCGCTCTTCGATATACAAACCAAATGTTAGATCGATACCTCTTTTTTTGGCCAAGTTATAGCAAAAAAACTGTTAAAAATTGATGGCGTCAAATTTTTGAACTCAATTTTTAGCAATTCTAGAGCTCGTAGCGCAAAACGGAGATCACCATTGAACTTCCCGTGATGAGCTGCATCGAATAGATACCCATTTTATGCAAAAATATCAACTTTGAAATTTGACCTAATTTGACCTGACCTTGTCCTGACCTTGACCAAAACGTGACCTAAGCTGGCCCTTAAGTCTGTCTGACCCACATAATCGCATTTGTCATGTAAAATGGACCATAAAACATGTATCACACGACACTTTCATATTGTGACCCCCCCCCCCCGTGACCTGACCTCTGTGACCTGACCTGGTATCAGTGACCTCAAATAGCAAAATATGTGTTTGAAGAACATTTCCCCATCGATGATTTTCAATGAAATGCATTTTACACGATTTTACAACGCATTTCTTGAAATGCCTGTAAACGGTGAAAATTCGACCTTTGACCTGACCTGTGACGTCATCGGTTTGACCGAGGTCAATGAAATTGGGTCACAAGGTAGTTCCCCCTTGGGGCTATCCAACACCGTTTACCGCTTGTCGCTATGTTGCGTGGTTCTCGAGATCTGAGGGGGGGCCAAAATGCCCCCCCCCCCCATCAGACCACGTTGCTCGGCAGACCCCATCTGGGCGCGGGTTAACCTGCCTGTCACAAACAACCAACGTGTTCCCAGATAGCTGGAAAACGGCGTGTGTTGTCCCCCTTCCTATAGCAGGCGACCCGTCTGTACCTACCATCCAACAAACGGTCCATTTCACTCCTAAGCGTTCTGTCCAGGATACTGGAGAGTGGAGAAGGTAGTGAGCACACAGCTAGCCTCCTACCTGTCCGAGACCAGCCCTTTTCATCCCTCTCAGTTCGGCTACAGGTCTCACCACTCGACGGAGGGCGCCGTGCTCGTCGCGATCAATCGCCTGGCCGACGACAGTCGCGTGAGGCGGGAAACTTAGGTACTCTACCTGTGACATGCAGTGTGCCCAAGGGCTCTATGACCAATTGTAAGGTCACGAGGTCAACTTGAAAATTTGGCCTCAGGTCGAGGTCATGCCCTGACCGGAAAAGGTCATGTTGCATATCAGTCGATCCGTTATATCGTCGAGCCGAACACATCTAAGGCGTTTTCATCGCTCTAGCATGTCTCTATCAGAAAATATCAGTGAAAAAATTGCTGGATAACATTTGTGACCTGAGATGACCTCGGGGACTGAGGCGTCACGGGTGCCATTTTTCGGTTCAGTGTGTCATGCTCACTTGTAATTCGGTGTTTGAAAGTTTTAAGAATGACGTTGAAAACCTTACATAAGCATTGCGCCAGGTCAGCTGCTGGCCTGGGCAGCGTCAGCTCGGGTACTCTCATCGCCCCAGACCAGCGACTTCCAGGAGGCTCTCTTTATCGGGCGCGGCCAGCAATTCAGCTCCGATAGGGGTGGCCATGCGCGTCTTATCTGGACGCCCGTCTCTGGAACCGTGGTCGTTAATAGAACTCCGACTGATACCGGAACAAGAAGCAGACGCACGACAAAGCTGCCGGCGCCGCTGGTCGCCGGCGGCAGCACAAGGACGGCGATCGCCACGGGGCCTGGTAGGTACAGCTGGGTTCAGCGGCGCTCAGCTGGCTGGGACCGGCCACCGCGGCACCGCCACATCAGGTGGTAAACTATACAGTACTCTCTCGCCAGCTCCTCCCCCGCCATCTGTACAGTGTGACCTGTGCACCATACAGTAAGTAGATACTCTGTCACCTGCAGCCGACCATTTTCAGGCAAAAACATACTCAATACTCGTCTATCGTGCGTATATTTTCTATGTATAAGCATGCATAACGCGATCGGATACAAGTCCCGCACTCGCGCACACAGGGACGTCCTTACGCCGTGCATACGGCGTGCCGTGGTGGGGCGCCGAGCCGCGCGCCGCCACACCCATCCGGCCGGCGCGCGGCCCCGGCGGCACGGCCGGCGTCGCCCACAGCGGGCGGCCCCGGCGGTCGGCCAGTGTTCGTTGTCCGTCTCCTGTGAACCTGCGGCTCAAACTATCGGGAACAGCACCCGACTGCCCCGCTGAGCCTGCCCCTGTCTGTCTGTCTGTCTGTCTGTCTGTCTGTCTGTCTGTCTGTCTGTCTGTCTGTCTGTCTGTCTGTCTGTCTGTCTGTCTGTCTGTCTGTCTGTCTGTCTGTCTGTCTGTCTGTCTGTCTGTCTGTCTGTCTGTCTGTCTGTCTGTCTGTCTGTCTGTCTGTCTGTCTGTCTGTCTGTCTATCTCTCCGTCCGTCTGTCTCTCCGTCCGTCTGTCTCTCCGTCCGTCTGTCTGTCTGTCTGTCTGTCTGTCTGTCTGTCCGTCTGTGGTCAGGTCCGCTCGGCTGATATGTAATGGCGCCGACCTCCGCCACGGTCTCGGCAGACCAGACCCGGCCCCGGCAGACCCGGCCCCGGCAGACCCGGCCCCGGCAGACCCGGCCCCCGGCACCGACCGGGACGGGCCAGGGTGACCGTGTCACCGCAGTAGTGTCACCGTCACACGTCACCTGCGTCACACGTCACACAATACGTCACCTGCGTCATACGTCACATACTCAGCGCCCCCCTGGAGTCGGCCGGCAACAGAAAGACATGAAAAACGACCACCAAAAACATCCGGAATACATCATTGGCAAATTAAACAAGTTCACTGGTCAATAATAGAGTCGATCAACGTTCGAAATAAGGTACACAGATGTCAAACATCGCACCACACACGATCGCAGCCGACCGTTCGGCCGTCGATCCCGTAACAATGGCCGGCTGGGGCTGTGCAGGCCGGCCACAGCGCGCGCGCGCGCGCAGTGCACCGCAACCGCACGCACCTTGAAGGACTAACAATGCCGCTCAGTTCCGAGAGGCCGCGCGGCGCGGCCAGGCTACGGCCGTATATAGAACATTAGGTACAATATATCGTGGGCTACGCGGCGGCTGGCTGCGGCGGGCCGCCTGGCTGCCGGGACGGTGGCGGGCCGCGGCTCGGCGCCCTCACGGCTCGCTGGGCTGGCCGGGCTGCTCTGGCGCCAGCCGCTCGTCCTGGATCCTCTCGAAAACCTCGTACAGAAACAGGTACTGCCGAGAGACGGACAAAGTCAATAGACCGGCCAGCCGGCGGGCCCGGCGCGGGGGATGCCACCGCTGTCCATGGGGCGAACACAGACGGACGGCCAAAGGTCAGTCACACACGGCCACCATCACACCAGCCACAAACACACACACACACAAACACACACTTACAGGGACGCCGTCTAACCAGCAACCCGGGGGCGGGTGACCAGAGAGAATCAAACACAAAAGAGCAAACGTCATTCGGAAGGGGAAACCATTGAAACGACACAAGACCGGCACCACCATCAGTGGCACGACCGGCACCAATAGCCAATTGCACAACGTGCGGCGAGAGTGCCCTCCTCTGCATCCGACAGCACCGATCTGTCCATCCATCCCGACAGCACCTACCCGTCCTCTCCACCCGACAGTAACCATCAGACATTTACTGGCAATGAAAACCGCACAAAATATTCCTGATATTTGATAGGAATCCCATAGTTTGACACCGTTTTTAGGTCCCACCCCGTCATTGGCCTGTGACGCCATAAATGAACCTCTGCACGGTCCAGAAATGATGCAACTTTGTAGTGCTCTTAGTGCCAAGCAATCCTTCACAGATTTCGAAGAGTAGAAAGCTCGCGAGCTAATACAACATCCATGACTCTGATCTTTCATAAGGATCACCTGAGGTCATAGGCGACCTTATTTTTCCCTTTTCTTAGCAGCTTGTTATAAAGCGCTGGAAATGATATTCCATTCTACATACACACATGAAATCGTAACTGCATACAATCCTTGTAAATCCGATACATAGATTATGCTTTGGTGGCTGTCTGGGTGTATACATGACGTTATACATGATTAAATGATGTTTTCACGGCTTTCAACTGGGTAATATATAAAAATTGCTATTCTGTATATTTCGGCATATTTTGCTATACCTTTTACATCAGAAACGAGTTACATTTCAAAATGACGAATAAGTTTGCGTAGCGCCAAAATTGGTATAAGAAAATGTTAAAATCGCGCAGATATTCCCAACACACTTATCACAAGAGGATGCGGATATCGAAGCCATTATCACATCAAGAAAAGAGGAACAGCGAAGCATCACGAAAGAAACATGACATATAGGTATACGCATCAGCCAAGCTAAGAAGACCTGGCATTCAGAAAACAAGCTGCAAATATAGGTCGCTGTGCCAATCGATCGTAGGTATGTACTATCAGTCGATAGGTCATCAAAAGATTCTGTCACCCGAGCAACGTAACAAATTAAAAGAAGAGCTCAGGCTTGCGTGCATGAAAACGGTTCTCACTTCGAGCGCGCTCTGAAAGCCTAAACGTAGCTCAAACTTAAAGTTTAGGTATGTGTGCAGATGAAATGTTAGAATGTGCTTATGAAAAAAATATATAATTTCTGGCAGTTGATGTTTTTTTCTGGTACCGCAATTGCTCTTTACTTTTTGCCCTGCATAAAAAATCCCCCAGAAGTATTCAAGTTTTTTTTTTAAGAATGACTATACCATATCATCAAGTATGTACATTGGACGTCGGTACCTAATTCGCTGCTCAATCTAAACTTTAACGTCTTAGTTTTCATAGCGCGTCAACACTATGCCCTTAAACTACACCAAATGCTAATAAACTGCTTCCAGGCGACATGAAAAAGGCACGGAACAAAAACAAACGGGCGGCGGCGCGCGACACGCAGCACCTGCGCCACGTCATGCGGCCGGGAAGTGGCGCCGGCCCAGCGCGCGCGCCGCCGAGCCGTGCCGTCAGGGTCACGGCGCGCCGGCGCCACTTCCCGGCGGCCGCGCGCCAACTGTTTGGACTTGGGTCCCGAGTAGGTGACTGCACGGCGTCCCAAAAGTCTAACAACAACTACTTTATCACAATTCAAGTCTTTGTTATGAGCGTTATCACGGCTGCGTTCCTGTTCTCATGGGAAGATGAAGAAAGCACTAGGAAATATATGTACCTATCACGTTAAACATGGTGTTTTGATCTGAAGTAGCAGCTTTGTAGCTTGAGCTGAGACTAGCACAAATCAGGAGCTTTTACACCCCAGTGACCACCCTAAGCAAACATATTCTCGTTCGGCAAAGAGTCCCTTATAGAGGAATGTGTCCCTTGTAGAAGAATGCCAGGAATGCAGCCACCTATCGCAGAGGCTTAACCCTCGCCCGCATTGGTGTTTTTCCAGCCGCGAACGTATAGGGGGGGGGGGGGGTCCTCGCCCCTGATCGAGCTAGAGCTTCGCGGAAAAAACGAGCGTGTTGCCCGTGACGAGAGGATGCCAATGATACCCAATTTTAAGGTCCTAGGTCATCGGGTGACCTTCCAGGTCAGGTCAATGACCCAAAAGTCGGGAAAATCGGGACCTGTTAGGAAGTCGTAAAGCGTGGCTGCTACGGGGTTTTTCGGGGTGCTGATCACGAATATCATGTTAATTTCTATCACAGATGATGTCTTCATGCATTTAGGCCAGGTCGGGTCAGGTCAGGTCAGGTCAACCAGTAAGGGTATTCGTAGTAGGTGGCAACCGCCTCTGATAGCTTCGTAACATGTTACGAAGGCACCAAAACTACTTCGTAAATGTTTATATGGTTGCTAAATTCGAATTCAGCTCCAAAAACTGGCCTAGAAACATGCAAAACTCGAAAAAGTGAACCCAGGTCATCAAAGGTCAATGACCTGACTTGACCTTCCGGTGACCTTGACACCCACCCTCATGCATCATAAGCAAACATCATATCCCATGTTTGAACGCTTAAAACCACGAAAAGACTACAAACGCGCTGCTAGTGCGAGCCGACATACGCCGAATCGCGATTCCGGCCAAACATGGTCTCGAAAAGTAGGTCACAGGTCAAAGGTCATTAGGGGTCAGGGTCATGAAAATTTCAGGGTAGGTGTAAAATTGATTAACGCGAGGATACTGTAAGTTTCGTCGCGATCGGCCGTTTTTTACGCGAGTTATTCGCGAAAAACCGAGGGGGGTTCCGTTCGACCCCCCCTCTAGTTATACGGGCGAGGGTTAACTTTCAGCCAATCGCCTTGCAGATAGGTTGCATCAAATGCACTGTTTTTGTCTACGGCTTAGTGCGAGTCTATGCAGCTTTAATTTGATTGAGCAATGCATCGTTACCTTCAGTTGCAAATAGTAGGCCTACGTGGCCTCTATTAAAGATAAAAGTAGCCCTTTCTTTATCAAAATATAGAAAACAATCCTTTTTATAAAAAGGTTTTCTTTTCTTTTCTGATCATATTGAGTTAAGAATAATAAATCCATTGCAAAAAAACTAATTTCAGGAAAGTGAACCACTCCCTTTAACTCGGATCATTCGTGGATGTTGTATCGCCGCATTGCTGACCGCAGTTTTGGCGTCTGTTGGCGAACTCTTGTCAGTTGCATACAGTTGCATCAGTTGCACCAAACGGGTCAATCGGCCAGAGGATGGGCGCTGACGCGCTACTGGATTACTGGCCGTGGGTGCGTGTCAGCGGAATAACGCTCAACAGATTGCACTGAAAACTGTTTTACCCGAAGCAGGCCAATACATCCTTGTTCAAATGATAAGCTGTGTGGAGTCTTACGTAATATTCCTAACAACCAGTATAACGCCTTTTGGGGCGACTAACGGAGCGAGCGAGAGGGTGGGCCTTGCACGTGCGAAATTGCGAGGGGGTACCTCCAACTGACTTGTGCACGGCACCCTACTAACTGGTCTCTAGCGATGTGCCAAATTTGGGCACAATCGGCCCAGCCGTTCTCGAGATCTGGAAGCGGCACCCTGCACGTGCGCACGTGCAAGATGGGTCCCAACTGACTTGTGCACGGCACCCTACTAACCGGTCCCTAACCGTGTACCAAATTTGAGCGCAATCGGTCCAGCCGTTCCCGAGATCTGGAAACGACCCCTGCACGTGCGCACGTGCAGCAGCACCCCAACTCTGGCACATGTATATGCAGTGCCTAGTGGGTGCCTACCTACATGCCAACTTTCAGCGCAATCGGCCAAGTAGTTACCGAGATATTGCAACAATTACAAAAGTGACACCTCTTCGTTTTGCACGTGGCACGTGCATAAGGGGTCACCCACATGCATCGGGAATAGTCCAATACTTGGTAGAAGGAATGAAGCTACCCTACAAAAATTACCGCGTGTAAATCGGTCAAGTGGTTGCTGAGATATAAGCCTCGCAAAAGCGTGACCACGGCCGGCCGGCCGGCCGGCCGGCCGGCCGCTCATACTCAGAAATTTCCGTTAATCTAAGGAAAGACTACGCTCGCTTCGCTCGCTCCGTAATCAGGCCTGTGGTTCGGACGGCGTAGGTGCGAGGATTATTAGCCCTCGCCCGCACATGCCATTTTCCCATCCTAGAACGCACATGGGGGGGGGGGGTGGTTGCCACCCCCCCCCGCGCCATTTCGTTCCTGTTGGAGATAGAGCTTAGCAGTAAAGACCAAAAAGATTCTTTGGGAAGAGACGAATCCAATGATACCCAGTTTTACCTTCTCAGGTCAGTCATTGACCTTCCAGGTCAGGTCAAACTAAAAAATGTTGCTGTTTTGGGTCACCGTTGGATATCAAGTGCGCTGCTTATCAAATACCGATGACGATGCTGTTTTCTGGTGCCAAGCCAGCTAGAACCTCTTTGTCACACTATCCGACCAGAATTTTGCTGCTGAGGTCATTTCAGGTCAAGTTAGGTCAAGGTCAATTATATGTGTTTGTATGTCTGTGTGTGTCTGTATGTATACTGATGTGTGCACCGATTGTTTTTCGGTCCATATTACATGAAATCATGATCTGAGAAGCTTTTACCAAAAATGCAGTCAAAAAACTTCACAAAAAGTAAATTCAGCTTGCCTAAAACGCAATTATCTTAGATGACCTAGGTTGACCTTGACCCTGACCTTGACCCCTGTACATCGTCGAACAACATGTTCCATGATAGGTGGGAGGTAAGACTGGCAAAAAAGGCCGAAATCAGGGTGTCAAAAGCTCACAAGGCCCATGGCAAACGCAAGATGTTGAGAATTGGCCATTTGGGTCATGACATGACCTGAAAAACAAGGTCATATCTCCGAAACCAAAAATCACAGAAACTTGAAATTTTCAGTGGACATCAAGAAAGGATAGACGAGCAGCTATACGAAAAATCAGCCTTCTAGCTCTAAAAATGTTGAGTGCAGAGCAGAAAGACTGCCTGGGGGGGTGGCAACCACCCCCCCCCCCCATGTGCGGGCGAGGGTTAGATGCACGGAGGAGCTTGTGACACCTGTTTGTTACTTTGTCAGATGTCATTCGATCACGGCGTATTTCCAACCACATGGAAGCAAGTCAACGTCGTTACTTTGCATAAAAATGCCGATCGTTTAAACCCAAAGGAGAAGGACTACAGGTCAATACCGTTGTTACCTCTGTTTGGACGTGTTCTTGAAAATATTGCTAGCGTCGCTCGCTCTGCCGGTCTGCCGGTACACGCGCGACCGGCCTTATCTGATGCCCAGCATGGATTTTTACCTGGAGCTATCTCGAGTCTCGCAAAGTATCTGCACTCTGGATCATGCGTGGCTAATGGATGTCAGCGTCGGACGAATACCAGACGGACGTAATTCATACAGGCTCTTTTTTCGGCGGCTTCTCAAAGCGTAAACCATACCTTACTTTTCCATAAGCTCCAGACTTCATTTCATGTTCGCGGCCTTGTTTTGGAGTGGTTCGTCTCGTATCTCTCCGGCCGTGTACAGCGCGTGGTGTTGAACGCTAAGACGTCGGAGTGGACGGCAGGGACATTCGACACCCCCGAAGGCGGAATCTTAGCAGCAGGGCTGCGGAGTCGATTGATTTCAGGGTGACTCCGACTCCGACTCCGGCTTCAAAAATCGACTACTACTCCGACTCCGACTCCGGACGGTTCTATCAAATCCATATCATGATATTAAAGTTCATAATGAAGCTGTTTTTATCTTGCCGGAAACGATCCCTTGTGCGTTCCAAGGTTTTGCGTTGCAAATATGCATTGAAAATAACGTGCAGAATTAAAAAGCAGGTTGTGTGGAATTCACAGTCTTCTGCTTCTTTCGCTGGAAACGTTCGTCCAATACAGCAAAATGGCCTTTTCGACAAAATCTAATTTCGACCGCAGTATCGTCAAGCAAACAGGTGCAGTGCATGACGTTGAGCCATGCAGCGTTAATTCTGACTCGGGAGTCGGAGTCGGTAAGATTTTGGCGACTCCGAACCCCTCTCCGACTCCGGGCAGAACCGTCGACTCCGACCGACTCCAACTACGACTCCGACTCCGCAGTCCTACTTATCAGCGACTTCCTTTCTGTTTTTACATCAATGATATCCAATCAGTCATCAGATCACATTGAGTGATGTACGCTGATGATGTTAACCTTTTCAGATGTGTGCGGTCCGCCGCTCAAGGTGACTACCTCCTGGATGACAGTGATCGAATTGCTGAATGGTCCGAAACGTGCAAACTCTCGCTGAATGCAGCCAAATGTAAAACCATTGGCGTAAAGAGAAACACGCGAGTATTTACATGTTTATAACGTTCGTGGCACCTATAGTTTTTAAGAAGGTAGGTTCGATGCGTGAACTGGACGTTACCTTGGACACTAAACTGAACTTTTTCGTGCCATCTCATAGACCTGGTAGGTGTCGTAGATCTGGTAGGTGTACAGAGGTCTATGACCATGTAGATTGCGTTATCTTCAAAGCTCGCCAAGTATTGGGCTTTCAATTTTGTCATGGCCATCACGGAGTGCTGAACCCAACGGCCGTCAAGACCGCGGATGCTGCTAATGGTCGGTATGCTAGAACATGGTCCTCAGATTTGATAAGGTGCTGCCAAAACCCACTGGGATAGAACAGAGCATGTTCAGCACAAGATTTTGCTCTGGCTTGCACAATGCACATCGCACGCAGACAGGGCGACAGGTCTGTGATTTGTCATATGCTCGCTTTTATCCCGGCATAGGCTACCTTCACTCCCTTTCAGACGATACCAGCATGATATTGTCCCTTTTCACATTTTTTTCCAGGGCCGGTGTGATTCTATGTTTCAGCGTAGTTGTTTTTGTATTCGGATTCATTCTTGAGCAACACGACATCGTGTCATTTTATGAGCATGTCGCCCACGTAAACTCAGATAAAACACGGCCTGCTTTGCGAGGTGAGAGGTCGCTAAATTGACCCGACCATAGGGCATCGATATCAAAATTCAGAGAGATACATACATGCATAGTGTTACTCTTATCGATCGCCGATTTTTTTTCTTTAAAGCGATCGTTCAGTCGATGTAGCTATGGCGAGCATTGGAGCTTTTTCTGAGGTAAGGTCGCTTGACGTGACTTTGTGAGCTAGCCTTGAACGACCCGGGTCCGAAATTTTCGCAACATGTGCGGAAAAGATGTATGATAAGCCATAAGGTGTGTCAAAAACGGGGGCGCTCAGAGCCGCAATTTTAAGATACTCATAAAAACCTTGGGCGAGGGCGTGAAAACGCCCCCCCCCCCCCAGCACAGCGAGGGTTTTGAGTATGGGATTTTTCATATATGTAGCACCGAGTAGGGCCTTGTGACTGATCAAAAAATGCATAAACCTGATCTCGTATATTACCGTTTACGTGTTGGACTTCAGTTTTTTTTTAAATTTCATACTTGACTAACTTTTCATTTGTTTGGCGGGCTTATTCAATGGTGGTGTCAACTAATGTCAGCGTGAGTCAAGCAGCATATTTACAAGTGCTGGTCGCAGAATGAAGGTAGAAAGAGCCTAAAAATGGTGCCCTCTACTCCAAGAAGCTGCAAAAAAGCCACAGGGCTATCCCAATGTGCTGAGTGCGAGCATTAATCCAGATGAGGGAACTGACAGTGAACTAAACAAATTGACAGTGAGCCGGACACAATGCGGACTAGAGCGACGTAAAGAACACACACACCTACCCACACATCGACAAAAAAAAAAAAACGATCGAAGCCAAACGCGTAACCGAACTCCCAGCTGTCGGGGCGTGCGGGGCCCGGCGGCCGGCCGATTTGGGGAAGTGTCAGCGGGTGCCACCCGTGTGAGAGATGGCCGTCAGTCAGCACTGGGCGGCCCGGCCACCGACACAGGCCAGACGGCCGTCCCGCGCCGATACCTGGCCCCACCGCCGGCAGAGCCCCACACTGGAGCCCGACACCGACACAGCCCTACACTGGAGCCCGACACTGGAGCCCGACACCGACACAGCCCTTCACTGGAGCCTTACACTGAAACCCGACACCGACACAGCCCCACACTGAAACCCGACACCGACACAGCCCCACACTGGAGCCCGACACTGGAGACAACAGACAACCCAACCGGACAGCCCGACAACAGACAACCCAACCCGACAGAGCCCGACAATGACACAAGGGCCCGGCACCTGCAAAAACACGACGCCAGAACAACTAATGTCGTGCGAGTTTGAGTCGAAAGTTATAGCAGAAAAAAAAACAGTCCGAAAAAGTCAATTTCATCTACCAATCTACCATCCATCTGCTCCTGTATCAATTTTACATCGCCTGATATAGTTTTGTCATCTTTTTCCTTTTTAGGTATGACCAGTTTCCTGACGTCATTATACACCAATTCAGCTGAAAAGTGTCGTAACTCATCAACTATCCTATCTCCAAAGCGTTTTCTTTTTTATAGATCGGGTAAAACACTAAAGACTTCAATTGTAGCGCTCTACAAAATATTCATTTCGGATTAAAATCAAGTTATCCATTTTTTTTTTAAATAATTGCATGTGCCTTAAAATTTTGGTTTTCAAAAATGTAGAAACGGAATATAGATGAAAAAAATATGAGAGTTCAACCACTGCACCAGATTCCAGTGAGATATCTCAAAATTTGACCCCCAGATCGAAAATTTCACCTCTCTACCTTGTGGACAAAGATGACATATGAAAAGCGATAATGTGAACACATATATATTGCACAAACCGGTTTCGATATCACTTCATCAGTGTGCAAATATATAAATGAAACACACAAAATACAAAACGGAGACGAAATAGGTACAGCAGAGCAAATTAATTTCAAATACTTTCATATGACCTCATGTGATTGAGATCCCAAGACGCTTCCGCACCAAAAGAACGGCTAAACTTTTTCCCAATCGTATGTCACCAGCTTTGGAATTTACACACAAACAGGATTCAATGAGGGACGATTCAATCGTTTTTCTATCGGACCTACTTAACCTATCTCGTATGACCTCAGTGCGATCCCAATCAGGTAAACTACCACACTTTTCGGCATGTTTCACCATTGCATTGTTAATATTGTGGTTCCTAAAATCTCTCTTGTGCTCCATTAACCTGTTCTCAAGCCCTCTCGACGTTTCACCAAAATAAGGCTGTGTACATCCCTTGCACGGTATTTTATACACTAAACTTGCTTCACTACGGTCACACTTTTTCTTTTTGCTACAACCTGACCAATCTTCTCCCCAGCCTTTTCCACAATCTGAATATCAGAGCACTTCAACATCTTTGATAATGCTTCACAATTCTGTGACCTGGGTACAACAACTATAGCGTTCTTTGTCTTTCCGTTTGTTTCGTTTCCCGTCCTATTCTTGATCCTTTTTGCCTTATTAAAGCATTCAATTATAAATGCCCTGGGGTACCTCAAACCTCTAAAAACGTCAGTGATATGATCACATTCTTCCTTCAGATTTTCGGGACTACATATTCTCATCGCTCTGAGGAAGAATCCAATCACTACCCCCGATTTCGTTCTCCTGCTATGAGCTGAAAAGAAATGAATATAGTCCTCTATGTTTGTGATTTTCCTATACACTTTGTATCTGATGCCGCTGGGCGTCCTCTCAATATGGACATCTAAGAAAGGTAAAGTATTGTTAGTTTCTTCTTCTAATGTAAACTGGATCCTCCTTTCCACCGCGTTCAGTTCAGCTAACTTTTCACTAAGATCAAGATTGTCTGGCACAACTAACAGGATGTCATCAACATACCTATACCAAACAACATCACCTCCCATGACGTTAAAATAATGGTCGGTCTCCATCATCTCCATGTAAAGACATGCCGCCACTGGGCTTAATGGGGACCCCATGGCCAGACCGTGTATCTGTTGAAATTCTTCCCCGTTGAAAGAGAAAACCTGAAAGTCTAAACAAAGTTGCACAAGCTGAATAAAGTGACTCTTAGTGACGGGGAAGTTTTCATCTGGGATGTTTTGAATAGCCTTCTTAATAGCAATGATCGCCTTTTCTACAGGGACACTGGTGAATAGCGCCTTAACGTCAAAACTAGCAAATTTCTTGCCACTCAAGTCTAGCTCACTTAGAAGACTTAGCAAATCACCGGAATTCTTTAAATGAGAATCACTAACCGTTCCAAGTAACTGAGTTAGCGGTCTAGCTAGCACCTTTGCCAGGCGATGCGGAGCGCTTCCGATACCCGATGTAATCGGTCGCATTGGGATTCCGGGCTTGTGTACTTTAGGCAGTCCTCTCATCCTCGGGGCCACTGGTGCTTCCTCGAGAAGATGTTGTAGCTGTTTTCCCTTTGCCGAGCTTCGGAGTATCTTGCGGGCCTTTTTGTTGAACTCGACACTTTGACATCTGATCGTTCCAGTCACTATTTTCTTATACGTTTCCGGATCGCTGAGCAGGTCTTGCATTTTAGCATCGTAATCTGACTTGTCCATAACAATGACTCCACCTCCTTTATCCGCAGAAGTGACCACAATGTTATCATCTTTGGACAACTTGACTAATGCCTGCTTGAATCTTCTAGGGATAGCACTGGGCTCATGATCCGCTAAAGCTTTACAGCTAGTGACGATCCCCTGGATGAACCCCTTCTGTATCTCAGAGTCCTTGAAGTTCTGGTTTTTAATGAGATGCTCAGACAGTGATCGATTGTCCGTGCCTGTATCAAATTTTAGTCCCAGAGACAAGGCCTGCTTCTCGTCGTTCGTTAGAGTTCGGGATGATAGATTTGTTATGATTTCGCTTCGTCCTGCTCCGGCCCAATCACTTTCAAGACATAGCTTGTTCAGCTTTCGATTTAGCCTCTCTTTTTGGTTGACGTTAAACTCTTTAAGTCTTACCTAAATCAGCGCCGCCGCATCTGAGAAGCAAGAACTCACCGTTCACGAGATCAGCCCGTGCTTACTTGGAAGAAGCATGTTCCAACCTTCGAGATGAGATAATACTTAAACGTGAAGAATACCAAGGCGGTAATATATCTAGAAAACACGCCGAAGAACTTAAAGAGTTTAACGTCAACCAAAAAGAGAGGCTAAATCGAAAGCTGAACAAGCTATGTCTTGAAAGTGATTGGGCCGGAGCAGGACGAAGCGAAATCATAACAAATCTATCATCCCGAACTCTAACGAACGACGAGAAGCAGGCCTTGTCTCTGGGACTAAAATTTGATACAGGCACGGACAATCGATCACTGTCTGAGCATCTCATTAAAAACCAGAACTTCAAGGACTCTGAGATACAGAAGGGGTTCATCCAGGGGATCGTCACTAGCTGTAAAGCTTTAGCGGATCATGAGCCCAGTGCTATCCCTAGAAGATTCAAGCAGGCATTAGTCAAGTTGTCCAAAGATGATAACATTGTGGTCACTTCTGCGGATAAAGGAGGTGGAGTCATTGTTATGGACAAGTCAGATTACGATGCTAAAATGCAAGACCTGCTCAGCGATCCGGAAACGTATAAGAAAATAGTGACTGGAACGATCAGATGTCAAAGTGTCGAGTTCAACAAAAAGGCCCGCAAGATACTCCGAAGCTCGGCAAAGGGAAAACAGCTACAACATCTTCTCGAGGAAGCACCAGTGGCCCCGAGGATGAGAGGACTGCCTAAAGTACACAAGCCCGGAATCCCAATGCGACCGATTACATCGGGTATCGGAAGCGCTCCGCATCGCCTGGCAAAGGTGCTAGCTAGACCGCTAACTCAGTTACTTGGAACGGTTAGTGATTCTCATTTAAAGAATTCCGGTGATTTGCTAAGTCTTCTAAGTGAGCTAGACTTGAGTGGCAAGAAATTTGCTAGTTTTGACGTTAAGGCGCTATTCACCAGTGTCCCTGTAGAAAAGGCGATCATTGCTATTAAGAAGGCTATTCAAAACATCCCAGATGAAAACTTCCCCGTCACTAAGAGTCACTTTATTCAGCTTGTGCAACTTTGTTTAGACTTTCAGGTTTTCTCTTTCAACGGGGAAGAATTTCAACAGATACACGGTCTGGCCATGGGGTCCCCATTAAGCCCAGTGGCGGCATGTCTTTACATGGAGATGATGGAGACCGACCATTATTTTAACGTCATGGGAGGTGATGTTGTTTGGTATAGGTATGTTGATGACATCCTGTTAGTTGTGCCAGACAATCTTGATCTTAGTGAAAAGTTAGCTGAACTGAACGCGGTGGAAAGGAGGATCCAGTTTACATTAGAAGAAGAAACTAACAATACTTTACCTTTCTTAGATGTCCATATTGAGAGGACGCCCAGCGGCATCAGATACAAAGTGTATAGGAAAATCACAAACAAAGAGGACTATATTCATTTCTTTTCAGCTCATAGCAGGAGAACGAAATCGGGGGTAGTGATTGGATTCTTCCTCAGAGCGATGAGAATATGTAGTCCCGAAAATCTGAAGGAAGAATGTGATCATATCACTGACGTTTTTAGAGGTTTGAGGTACCCCAGGGCATTTATAAGTTTAATAAGGCAAAAAGGATCAAGAATAGGACGGGAAACGAAACAAACGGAAAGACAAAGAACGCTATAGTTGTTGTACCCAGGTCACAGAATTGTGAAGCATTATCAAAGATGTTGAAGTGCTCTGATATTCAGATTGTGGAAAAGGCTGGGGAGAAGATTGGTCAGGTTGTAGCAAAAAAGAAAAAGTGTGACCGTAGTGAAGCAAGTTTAGTGTATAAAATACCGTGCAAGGGATGTACACAGCCTTATTTTGGTGAAACGTCGAGAGGGCTTGAGAACAGGTTAATGGAGCACAAGAGAGATTTTAGGAACCACAATATTAACAATGCAATGGTGAAACATGCCGAAAAGTGTGGTAGTTTACCTGATTGGGATCGCACTGAGGTCATACGAGATAGGTTAAGTAGGTCCGATAGAAAAACGATTGAATCGTCCCTCATTGAATCCTGTTTGTGTGTAAATTCCAAAGCTGGTGACATACGATTGGGAAAAAGTTTAGCCGTTCTTTTGGTGCGGAAGCGTCTTGGGATCTCAATCACATGAGGTCATATGAAAGTATTTGAAATTAATTTGCTCTGCTGTACCTATTTCGTCTCCGTTTTGTATTTTGTGTGTTTCATTTATATATTTGCACACTGATGAAGTGATATCGAAACCGGTTTGTGCAATATAATGTGTTCACATTATCGCTTTTCACAAACGTCAAACTGTCATACCACAAAGATGACATATTTATTTTAAACACTGTTTTTCAAACCTATAAGCATTGTACAGAAGACCGAATGGCACCGTTGCATTCATGCGACCGACGTGCATCTGTCACACTTGTTTCTGTTGAAATTGTACAACTTCAAAATTTGACCTTTCATGCCGAAACAGGCCGACAAACAAGCCCAGCCAGGCCTTTAGCTGGTGTGGGAGCGCCCACTGCCCTGGCGTGCCCGTGGACGTCCGCCGCCGCTGCCGGCCGCTGGGAGCCGGGCGCCGGCACGCCGCGACCGTACTCACGTGCGGAGTAAACACTTTGACCCAGCGGGCTGTGTGGTCCTGACGGCTGTACTGGAAACAGAACGCCTCCGCCTGCTCGTCCACGTCCCATTGCGTGATGCTCGACCACGGAAACTTGATCGTCTGGCCCTGTGTCAGCCACGTCAGAGACGGCAGGTCAGACGGGAGGTCACATGGGTGGTCACATGGGAGGTCAGACGGGAGGTCAGACGGGAGGTCACATGGGAGGTCAGACGGCAGGTCACATGGCAGGTCAGACGGGAGGTCAGACGGGAGGTCAGACGGGAGGTCAGACGGGAGGTCAGACGGGAGGTCAGACGGGAGGTCACATGGGAGGTCAGACGGCAGGTCACATGGCAGGTCAGACGGGAGGTCAGACGGGAGGTCAGACGGGAGGTCAGACGGGAGGTCAGACGGGAGGTCACATAGGAGGTCAGAAGATGGGTCAGATGGGAGGTCAGACGGGAGGTCAGACGGGAGGTCACATAGGAGGTCAGACGGCAGGTCACATGGGAGAAGTCAGATCTGATAAAGTCGCATGGGGGTCAAATGTAGGTAATGCTAAGGAACCCATCAGACTTACGAGTACAGCGGATTCAATCGCATTACAGGCAAGCATTTAACTCGAGTGACTGTCCCACCTTCACATCAAAAAGGCTTGAGGTACAGATGATTTTTCATGGCTCCAAGTGGAAGATAAGGATATCTCTTTTCCAAGCAGGTTACCGACCGAGCGACGAAGGGGCGGCGTTTTTTCTGTAACGCGCGAGGAAAATATACTCAATCTTCCACGGCCCACGAGTGAGCAAGAAATGCTCCTATATCTTTGTATGAAAATGTTAATTCATAATTCATTAAATTATATTCAAATATATTCACCAATGCAAAAAATATTTACACTAGTTTCATTTTAAATTCAAAGTTTCATCGCAAACACCAAAAAATGGTTCGGCTATGGACGCACCATCACTTGAACGCTTGTTTTTTGGCTACGAACCGCCGAGACTTCATTTTTGAATCTCAAAGGGATGAAAAGATAAGATGCTTATCTTTGCATCTCAGAGGAGTGCAAGATAAGTGCAAGATATAATAGTTCTCCCCTTAAACATTTCGTTGCATTTAGTTCAGTACTGCTGGATGTTTTTCGCGAATAGCTCGCGTAAAAAGCGGCCGATCGCGACGAAACTTTCAGGACCCTCGGGTTGATCAATTTTACTCCTATCCTGACAGGTTCATGTCCCTGACCCAAAAAACGACCTTTAGCCTGAGGCCTACTTCTCGAGACCATGCTTGGCCGGAATCGCCATTCGGCGTATGTCGGCTAACATTATCCACTCGTGTCCAGCCTTTTTGTGGTTGTAAACGTTCAAACATGTGAAATGATGTTTGTCCCATGCATTATGGTGAGTCAAGGTCACGTGAAAGTCGGGTCAAGGTCATTTACCGTTGATGACCTTGGTTCACTTTTGTTACTTTTGCATGTTTCAAGGGAAGTTTTTTTTTGCTGATTTCGATTTTATCACCCATTTGAATATTAACGAAGTAGTTTCGGTGCCTTTGTAGCGTAATATGTTACGAAGCTGTCTGTGGTGGTTGACCACTACTATGGATAGCCGACAGAACGCCTGCTGGTTGACCTGACCTGACCCGACCTAAATGGATTAAGACATCATCCGTGATAAAAAAAACTAGCATGAAATTCGTGATCAGCTCCCCGAAAACATTACAACCTCACTTTACGAAGGTCTAGCAGGTCCCAATTTTCCCGACTTTTGGGTCATTGACCTGACCTGAGAGGTCAAGTTGTCCACCGATGACCTAGGACCTTAAAACTGGGTATCACCGGCTTCCTCTCGACACTGACAGCACGCTCATTTTTTTTTTACGCGAAGCTCTTGCTCGATCAGGGGCCGAACGGCAAGAAAGGGCCAACGGACCCCCTCCCCTGTATGTACGGCTCTCGCGAGATTAAGCGGTAGGTTTTGCACTTTTACATTTCCGGCTATTCAGAAACTAATCGATCTACGATGAAGCCATTTTACACGATCATGGCCGGCTTCTGAACCAAGTAGATCGCATCTTCAACACTTAAAAAATTAAGACGACGACGATATAGCATGAAGTACACTAAATTTTCTAGGTGCAAAACCTACCGCTAAAACCCGCGAGACCTGTACACAGACATGTGCATGGATTCGAGTGATGGATCTATGATCTCAGTGGATCTCGAAGCAAAGTACAGGTTGGGATCTATGATCCCACCGGATCCGGCGTGAAAAATACATCTTGGATCTATGATCTCATATGATCTGACGATAAATTAAGAACATAGATCTATGATCTGAGTGGATCCCACCATGCACCACATTCTAAACCATGTTTTAAAGATAGTGTGTCACCTTCCAATGATTTCCCATTTTATTTTTCTTAGGATAAGAAGCTTCTGTTTTTACCTAATATCGCAAAAAATCAAAAATGGGCCTGGAATAGTGCCTTTTTTGCCTAAAAGTTTATCGGTTTTTCGATAAGTATAACAACTGTAGTGGGCTGACCTGCAAACAGGCGTCGGCAACAATCGCGAATGCGGCGCACATGTGACAATAAGCAAAGGTCATTATAGAATTACGACGTACGGGAATGATTTATCAGCTGTCTAATCGTAGACAACACAATGTCGAACTTAAACTGTAAGCCTGTATTGGTATTGGTTCTTTAAATTGGCTGTCGAACATTAATTTATGGTTTGAAATATGATTTTATGTAAAATAATTGATATGAAACAGCCGTTTCTTAAGTTATGACCCCATTTCACCACACGCAAGTTGCAGAAATCAAGGCGCAGAAATGACAATGATCAGCTGACGCATTTTTCTTGGCCGAAGTCAGAGCGCGCGGCCCGACGCACCACGCGTATTTGGAAATTCCGACCTCGACGAGCATCAGAAGCCATCTAACAGACGTGTTCGAAACCGCAGGAGATGATGATGAACGGGTTTATCGAAACTTGATTGGATGAGCCTATCGGTAATAGCGATTTTAGTGTGTGCATTTATTGTTCATAGTGGTGTGAAATGTGGTTGGGGTAGGGGAAGTTGGGGCAATGCCGGAGTTGGGGCAAAGCCGAAATTCGAGATATTTCGAAAACCGTAAAACATGGATGCCACCTGTCAGTGATGCTCTGAAGCTTAAGTGACTACAATTATCGCATGTTTGTTACGAGTCGTCATTCGGAATACTTCGACTGTGAGGGCGCCAAGAGCGTTTTCAAGGTACGTTTCCCTTGTACTACATGCGCCTTTGAAGCTGCATTTTTTACTCATTATGCTACCGTTTGTCTGGCCAATTCGGTCAAGTAATCTTTAGCATGTCTTTGCATAAGTGTGCTGCCTATTTTGAAATTTATACAGCACGTTGAAAAGTTATGGGCCTGCAAATGAAAGTATGGCTGGCTGGGGTAATGCCGAAAACGTGCGATTACGCACGTGTTAAAAGCACGCTACGTGGACTTTACTGCTGTAGAATAGCAACGCGTATTTTTAGTCACACAAATTACACTTTCAACCGACACAACGGCCTGTTACCTATAAGGAATGATTTACCTGGCATTTTCTTATTATCTCACACAATTATAACTTCCAGTGTGCACCGCGTCCTCAAGCTCTTGAAACGTGTGTCAGCTTTGATGAATTCTGGATAAAGTTTGAGATAAAATGGCAAAACATCAATGTCGGCATTCCCCGTAGATCATTTCTCCCATTTTCGGCTTTCCCCGCAGTCCGGGGCAACGCCGAAAAAGTCACTTCTTTGATATTTTTAGTTTGTGCGCTTAACGGTATGCGAATTCATCAAATGCGCCTGGTATGTTTGAAAGGCAAAAGACTGGCCTCTCGAATGACGCCAACAAGAATAGCGTATGTTGTCTACCTTGCGTGCTACGGGCGTCAGAAAAAAAGTCTTCGGCGTTCCCCCAACTTCCCCTACGACCGACAACCCGTCGGGGCGAATTTCGCACTGGGGTACCCAAAATTTGAATAATTTAAGACGTTTCCATGAGTTTTGAAGGTATGGATAAGTTCTAAAAATCCGGTTCTCCTTATCCGGGTCATTAACTCCATATGGTCCAAGAAAGCTGGCACACTACCTTTAAAGGGTTTATATGCCAATAAGTGACACAAAATCAGGATTATGGCGTGTGATCACATAAAATCACTAAAACAGAACGTTTGTGAGTTGAAACAAGTGCTTCTTTGGGATATATGTGTTGACAAAAAATAAGTGAGGATCTATGATCTCACTGGATCTCAAGCAAAAAATGAGACTCGGATCTGTGATCCCTACGGATCTCTCGATAAATTACAGAGCTGGATCTATGATACCGTCGGATCCGAGATCAGGATCCGTGGGATCACATCCCAGATCCATTTTATCGGATCCATGCACATGTCTGCCTGTACATACGTTAGACGCTGGCAAAGCACCAATACGGGCGAGGGTTCATTATCTGGTGTTAGCGCTAAATGGAATAAAATACCTAGCTAAATGTAATAAAATACCTAGCTTTACGAGGCGTTTGCATTACCGACCCGACACCGCGGCATACTGTGCGGGCCCCCTTTTCATTTTTCGCGGCGTTTGCCGTGCCGCTGCTGGCGGCGTTGGCATGCGTTGCGGTAATGTTATATATTTTTCTCATTTTTCCTTGTTTGTTTTCTTTTCAAACCCTCGGCCCGGAGAGTCGGAGATGCCCTTGCACTGCGGACTGCCACTCCGAGTTATGATGCACTTGGACGTGGAATGCCACTTCTGGACTAACTACACTGGCTGAATGACTTTTCAACGTAGGATGGACAATCCAAATATAGACAACTTCTGTACTAAGAAGCATTCTTTGAATTTTAGAGTGAGCAGGGACGGTAGCATCGCTGACTAAAAAAGTCGGTGAGTGTACGAAGTCTGGACGGGTGCAGGGGGTGGAGGGGGGGGGGGGGCTGCGTCTGCACCGTCCATCCGCCCGGTACCCGTCCAAACAGCAGATAAACAGCACAGTTTGATGCGAACAATGCGGCATCGACGAGAGGCAGCCGGCGGCCGTTATCGGCCAGCGCGCCCCCCTGTCCGCCGGCCGGCCGGCCTGGTAAAACAGACAGACTCCCGACCGCCGGCCGGCCTGGCAACTCAGACAGACTCCTGTCGGCCGGCCGGCCTGGTAGTACAGACTCCCGTCCGCCGGCCGGCCTGCTAGTACAGACAGACTCCTGTCGACCGGCCGGCCCGGCATTATAGACAGACTCCTGTCGGCCGGCCGGCCTGGTAAAACAGACAGACTCCTGTCGGCCGGCCGGCCTGGTAAAACAGGCTCGTCTTTGAACTCGCCGTAAATCAATGTTCGCTTTGACTTGAAATTAACGCAGTCCGTATAACATGACTTAAATTAGCCAGTCATTCAATCTAAGTAAAGCGATAGAAAAACTATATAATCGATCCAACACTGTTCGATGTTGTCAAATGACATCCAACCATCTCATTCCATCGGGCTAGGCGCCGATGGAATAGAAACGGCATGTTTTCCACGTACAGGGTCCGGCAAAAGTTTACTCTACCTATGACAACACTTTCCGGTTCCTAATAGTTGATACCCCTAAGGAATAACGGTTCTGGTTGCACCCCTGCATTACGCGGTCTTTCACCGAGGGACATGGGGTCACGAAAGGACCTCAGGTAATGGGTCACCGAGCTACAGCCGGTTTTGCATAGATTGTCCCACCCGAACGGCCGCGTAGCAAAATGAAGGCCTGAAATTTCTATCTCGAGGAGCTGAACCAGACAGTCGACACGCTCCAGGCCAAAATGACACAGCATGCCAGCTGATCAGTTGGGGCATCTGCCTGCACATAAACATACTGCTGTAGGCAGCGCCGCTGATCGTTCCAGTGTGGGCGTTCGCCCACCATTTCGACTGTAACCGTAGTCGCATTTAAAAAGGCGACCGGGGAGAGTGGCCAGTTGGTGACAAAGCTGGCAAAGCCACTTATGCTCAAGGGCTATCCAATGTCCAGACACGACCGTGAGACACTATTGGAAGAGCCCTCCGAGGCTCCTTACATACAAGAGCCTCCAGCGGCTCAGTTCTAAGTCGACGCATGGTCGATGACAGGTCGACATGCATTTTCATGCAGGACGACGCGCCAGCTCATCGCTCTGCCAAGGACCAGCGGTGGTGCGAATCGAGCCTGCCGGACTTCTGAAGGAAGGAGGTGTTAGCCGGCTGCCATCCGGACCAAATCCTGATTGAGGAACTTTGGGCTATCGTCCAGCAGGGCCTGGACAAACAGAACCCGGCGGCCAGCCTGGACGCCCTGCCGTTACAGCTCAGCTCAAAGGGACATGGTCGAAAATCAAGCCGCCTGAGCTGCACAGCCTGGTTTCAGCATGCCAGCATCCCTGTAATTTCTTGGGCAATATGCTGAACACTAGAGAGAGAGCGAGAGAGCGAGAGAGCGAGAGAGCGAGAGAGCGAGAGAGAGAGAGAGAGAGAGAGAGAGAGAGAGAGAGAGAGAGAGAGAGAGAGAGAGAGAGAGAGAGAGAGAGAGAGAGAGAGAGAGAGAGAGAGAGAGAGAGAGAGAGAGAGAGAGAGAGAGAGAGAGAGAGAGAGAGAGAGACAGAGAGACAGAGAGAGAGCAAAACTTATCCCGAACCATGTACTTAGGGTGGAAAAATGTACGAATGGGGCACATATAGTGAAAATTGAAGACAACGTCCTCTGTCCTTTCCTTTCCTCTGATGTTGTTTAAGGATATACACCATTTTCGATGCATTTTAAGACAAATGAAGTCCAATTTAAAACAGTTGATTTCTGAATTAAAACAATTGACAGGCGGGTTAAAACACGTGACATTCAGCTTAAAACAACTGACACGCGATTTAAAATAAATGAAAAGCAAATTAATATAAATGACATGCAATTCAATCATACAAATATAGGTACGTAAAGCTATGCTGAATAATTATGTTTTACTGCAAATGAGCAAAAATACTGTGTTCGTCTACATGATTATTTGTAGGGAGAAAATTGAAAGACGCCTCTTTTGGACGAAAGTCATTCTAAACACTTTCAAACACCGAATTACAATTTACAAGTAACGTTGACAGTTGACCCAATGAACATAAAAATACATAGCACCCGTGACCCCTGTTTATGTCCATGAGGTCATGTCAGGTCACGAAGGGTATCTAGCAGGTTTTAGCAAATGGATAGAGGCATGTTAGAGTCATGAAAACGCCTTAGATTTGTAAGCTCCACCATACGAATCGGCTGATACGCAACATGACCCTTTCCGGTCAGGTCAAGACCTTGGCCTGAGGTCATTTTTTCAATTTGACCTTTCAAGGTCAACTTAAAGTTCATTCGATGCGTCTTGACGAGAGGAACGCGATGCAGGTAAAGTTTAGCTTGTGCAAAGCTTGAGTCATAAGTAAGTGCAAAAAAAAATCCGCCAACCACCTGCAGGCTAGAACATTGACGTTAGATCAAATATGGGAAAAATATTCAGAGAGAGCGTTAAGTGGGCTATCAAATGCGCCTTTCCTCGGTGCTGTAGCTCTCTTGGTTCCCGAGTTATGTGTCGGCTTCTAAAAATTGTTGACATTTGACCTGAAAATCTGCAACATTTGGCCTTCAATGACCTCTGGTGACCTGACTGACCTTTGAGCAAAAAGTGACTGAAGTAGTTCCGTCATTTTGTTTTGTCGCTCTCTCGCACACTGCCTTCCGCGTATCGCTACGTGGCCCAGGAGCCGAGTTAGGAGGGGAAGGGTGTTCAAACACCCCCCCCCCCCAGCAGGGCGTGGAAATCCAGGCCCCCCAGCGGGATGCGGGTTAAGAAGGAGAAGGACAGTGTTGAGTGTATGTAGTGTAGGATTCAATGTCTTCGTATGGAAGCTCTAACGCCAGTCATTTTGAATTTTTAATCCAATGAAGCATTGCTATGTTAAAGTTCTACGAACTGTCACAATTGCAAATATGTAGTCGAACACATTGTTAATTTTATTTGCACTAAAACGTAATTATTCAGCATAGTTTGAAGTAACTATAATTTTATGATTAAATTGCATGTCATTTATATTAATTTGCTTGTCATTTATTTTAAATAGCATGTCAGTTGTTTTAAGCTGAATGTCACGTGTTTTAACCCGCCTGTCAATTGTTTTAATTCAGAAATCAACTGTTTTAAATTGGACTTCATTTGTCTTAAAATGCATCGAAAATGGTGTAGTGGTTTGATAATGGAGCCCCGGTCCGCGGTATGGAGTGGAGCCCCGGTCCGCGGTATGGAGTGGAGCCCCGTTCCGCGGTGTCAGCCCCGGTCCGCGGTATGGAGTGGAGCCCCGGTCCGCGGTATGGAGTGGAGCCCCGGTCCGCGGTATGGAGTGGAGCCCCGTTCCGCGGTATGGAGTGGAGCCCCGTTCCGCGGCGTCAGCCCCGGTCCGCGGTATGGAGTGGAGCCCCGGTCCGCGGTATGAGCCCCGGTCCGCGGTATGGAGTGGAGCCCCGGTCCGCGGTATGGAGTGGAGCCCCGGTCCGCGGTATGGAGTGGAGTCCCAGTCCGCGGTATGGAGTGGAGCCCCGGTCCGCGGTATGAGCCCCGTCCGCGGTATGGAGTGGAGCCCCGTCCGCGGTATGGAGTGGAGTCCCAGTCCGCGGTATGGAGTGGAGCCCCGGTCCGCGGTATGGAGTGGAGCCCCGGTCCGCGGTATGGAGTGGAGCCCCGTTCCGCGGTGTCAGCCCCGGTCCGCGGTATGGAGTGGAGCCCCGGTCCGCGGTATGGAGTGGAGCCCCGTTCCGCGTTGTCAGCCCCGGTCCCGATGTGAGCCTCACCTCTGACGCGCCGTCCTCAGAG